>NC_141762.1:36759261-36979261 GCF_982258835.1 Parasteatoda tepidariorum | reverse complement strand
TACTTAGTTTTGTTTAATACAGTTAAACAACCAGAATTTTATCGCACCAACTAAACCCACTTAATGAAGCTGCTTATTTACATGAAACTACGTCCAGCCGAAAGGGCTAATTTGTCAGTCTCATAAACAACAGAACTGGGGTCCGTTGACACCACAATATTTTCTCCATTCCCTTCAACACCTGACGAGTTTCTAGTGTTCCGCGTTTCCCAATAAGTCTCCCGCACCCACTAATACACATTACCTAACGAAAATTCCTCAAATTACCTTAATTACCTTAAAAAATTTCTTTCTGTTTTGAAACCCTGCTATATGTAAATAGATAAAAAATCGTATGGTTTTGTATTCATGGTTTTATAACCATACTAGTTGTAAACGGTTTCAAAACCGTAAAGATTAAAATGTTCATTGTCTTAAACTTTACTGTCAATTGGATGGACAGGCTGCTGCGGATTACGTTACCGTAATTTCAGAATAAAAATTCTAGCAGTGCAGGATATATAGCAATTTTTATTTTTTAAGAACATTAAAATTTGCTCATGACAGAAGTTTTTTTAAAATTTAATTTAAACTGATAAATATCGAAATGAAAACAATTTTTTTGATAAAAAGAATATTACGATTGGATGAAAATTATTAAAGGTAAAAAAAAACAATAAAAATGATTTCTAATTATTGGTTTAGCAGTTTTTTTCTTCTTAATTTTTATACTCTTATACCATAAAACCAACCAAATAAAATTTTATATTAAGAAGTTAGAGAAATTCGAATTCTCTAACTTTGTAATACGAAATTATGTTTAAATAATTTTTATTCTTAAGTTTTAGTGAAATTGATGAAATATGATAAAAATCATTATTCTCTCTTTTAAAATAAAAAATATGTTCAAATGAAAATATACCTAAATCAATCAATGCAAGTAATTTTAAAATTAAAATTTTTTTTAAGAAAAACTCTTTTAATTAGCAGCATTTTTTTACTCAAAAAATTTCAAGCTCATACGTCAAGAAGCTCATTTTTTTATTATTTAATAAAGGACTAAATGTTAACCTCAAAGAGAAAAAAAATTGTATTTCATTTCTGTTTTTTATGCTTGCTAGTGGCATTTTATCTGTAAAGAAAAAAATAGCTACGGTTAGAGAAGCGATAAGCATTAATGGTCAGGCGTTGCTAACATTCATCAATGATCAACAAAAATACAATATACTCTCGATTATCTAAATTCGGATTATCTGGTTGGTGTAGAAATTAAAACAATAAATATTAATAAACAATACTTTTACTCTAACTTACTTAATCAGGTAATTTACTATTTTGACTTAAATTACTTTATTTGATTCTAAAATAAATACAAAATTGATTATAATTTAAAGGCGAACGTTTTAAACATGTCACGTCATGTTGAAATGGCAACAGAACTAAGTCACCGACGTGATAGCAGAACCTAACTATTTTAGAGACAGCAGTGTGGTAACTATACAAAAATGTTTGTAAGTCAAAGTTACAAAATCGTTCGCACAAAAATAAAGTAAAACCGCTCACGCTATGATGGTATTAAATCGTTTGTCCAATAGTGTAAAATGCTATAGCAGAATTGCGCATTAGCATTATACTTAAGTTATTTTCTTATCAAAAGAAAAGAATTGTTTGCTTCAAAAGTATTTAGGTTCGCAAAAGAGTTTCAAAGTAAGGAGTTCATTCCCAAAACCCACCATTACACTGTCAAAAAAAGAATCCATGTTGAAATAAAGACAAAGTTTGGCAGCAGAGATTACAGATAAAGTCAGTAAAGAAAAGGTAAAACTTAAATTACGACTCATTCGTAATCTTAGATTGGTGAAACAATAGCATCAGCTTATATATATATTCATATATATATATATATATATATATATATATATATATATATATATATATATATATATATATATATATATATATATATATATATATATATATATATATATATATATGTGTATATATATATATATGTGTATATATATATATATATATATATATATATATATATATATATATATATATATATATATATATATATATATATATATATATATATATATATATATATATATTAGCACTAGCCTTTTTAAATTTTCAAATTTCGGATTTAAATCATGCAAGCTAACCTCAATTACAAGTAAAATTAATATCATCCTGAGACTAACACTTACCAGTTGTAACTGAGAGACGCTAAGCAAGCATCACCGCGTAAATATTTGACTGTGTTTTAACATGCATAATGAATATCTTTTTATTTGGAATTTGATGCATTTTTGGCTATTAAATATAATAAATCAAAATTAAAGCTTTTAGGAGTTATCGATAATTTTTGAAAGGAAAAAATTTAAATAACGAAGTTTCACTTGGAACATTTAATTCTAAAAGAAAAAAAAATCTGATTTCTAGGTTTAAAAATGCTTAAATCGCTTTTGTTTTACGGTATTAAGGAAACAAATGATCCTTAAGGAGACAGTCCAAGAATCCTTAATGGGATCCTTGGACGTTCAGAATGAGAAAACTCCTTAAAAAGTTATTTTTTGGTTTTTATGGCAATAAAAATTCACATTTTAATATTGCACACATTTCAATTCGGTAAAATTCTCATTTTACCAACTTATAAGATTATGAATATATTAAAAATCTATACATCAATGTCTAGTTCTCGCTGACAAATTTGCTTTTTCTCGTAATGGAATTTTTCAATGCTTTGGCAACTTCAGGAAGTTCCTTGTGCACCAATTCTTATAAAAAAAACTTTCAAGTACTCATCGATGTGTCTTGTTTAATTTCAAATGCATTTGAATAATTTAGTACCCTAATTTAATATTTTAATAATTGAGTAAAGATAATTGTGAAGTGTTTTTATCGAAGAAATTTTCAGCGTCAAAATAAAAATTTAATTCTTAGGTAAGTTATATTTTTATACGTTTAAGATAACTACTTAAATTTATTTAAATACCTATAAAAAGGAATTTTTGGTAAAAAATCAGTTCAAAAAAATTAAATTAATTGGCAAGGAACGTTTTAATTATCAACAGTAAACGACAACTATGTACACAGACTTCTATTAATGCTACCAATATTCTGTTAAAATTTGCAATAATTAAATAAACATTGCCCTTTTTGTTTCCAACGTCCAGTGTCCCCTTAATGGATCAATGGGGTTCAATTGTTTTACATCCGTAATGGCGTAGCTATCATGATGTCACTGAACTTAGTATTTTAATTAAGATCATTTTTTAGCAATGTTATGGTTAGAGCATTTAGTTCTGATTATATATAATTAAGTTAGTTTATGACTTACATCCTTCATCTTGGCTTCAACAAATATTTGTCGATTGTTGAAGCATACTACCATAGTGTGATACAAGCATGTTTTGTAAGCAGCCGCCTGATGTTTCAATACTGATTTTCAAAAACTCACTAATATACAATTTAAGACGTTCTTCTTTTTGGTTTGACAATAATAACTAAAAATGAATATTTATATACATTAATAATTAAGAGCCTAGGAAGAGCCTCATCTTAAGGCATTTCTCATGAAGCATTCGTAACAAATATGAAAACCGTAACTCTGTTAGGCGGAAACTGTCAATATTTCAGAGATTTTAAAGGACTAATGCAATCACTGCAATCATTTCCGTGACGTGCGTTGGTGAGTGTCGGAAAATAGGGGATTGAGCCAATTAGAAATCATGATTTTAATGTAGAAAATAAAGAACATAGCTTCCAATAATACCGAAACCGTATGTCTGGAATAGCATCTCCCATTTGGACCTTGTGCCTCTAAACCCTATAATCAACTCAACTCCATTAGTTCAGTTATTGTTTAGCAATTTCTGAAAGCACATAAAATATAATGGAAATCGGTACTAAAGATATTTTTTCCGGGAGGTTTTAACAACATAAGAACTTAAGTAAAAAAATTATGATATCAGTTATTTAATTTAAAAAAAATTTTTTTTTTGCGAAAATGTCGACGGCATGATCATTGCTGGGATATTTCCATGGTGGAAGGGTGGTGAAAATAATTATAGTTTATCTGAATATCTTTTTTCAAATTATGACAAGATAAGGGAATTCTAAAATAGGAATCTTGTATAAGAACAGAACATCAGCAGGATTTGTTTTATTCTGAAAGTGAGCAATTCGTGAAAGAAAATAGTTTCGAAAGTTACGTGCTTTTCTTTTTCCTCTTTTTTGCCCTACAGCCCGAATCAGAAACCTTTGTAAAGCGTTTCCATGAGCATTCAAAAATAAATTTAAAGTTCCCAGTTTTAAGTAACAAATATGTTGGGGAATATTGTCTCTTTTGAACTATCAATAAAAATCAAAGTACAAAATTGTATTTTTGTTAATGTTTCAATAAAATACAATAGCCTGGTATTCATAACTTATTTATAGCACGTCGGCTAAACAATAGATTATTAGTTACTAATCTTAAGAAATAAGTTTCTTTTCAATACCGATAAAAGTTAAGATGGTTTTTAAAAAAAATTGTACAGTTTAAATAATCTGGGTTTTACAATTACCAAAAAGCTTAAAACAAATAAAAATAATACATTTTATATTAAAAAAACGTTTAAGACGTCAATATATTTTAAAATAGGCAAATAGAAAACATTTGTTTCTTGATAGAAATAACAAAATTTTGTAATTTTATTAAATATCAGAAATACTTCTATTTGCTCTATTTAATTTAATAATTTAATCTCTCTTGCTCGCCAAGAAATATTTTCTTTAAAAAAATAATTATTTTGTTAAGTGTGCATTATGTGTTTTTTGAGAAAAACCACTTACCAAAATTTAAAAATTAAGACGTGATAAGCATTGTAATAAAGTTTAGTTTTTATACGCCTCTATCGTCAATGCTATAATAACTATTGAGAAAATAAAAGCAACAATAACAAATATTTTTCTTATTTATTTATGTTTCTTCATTCTTAATCTATTAACTATTCACGTTTCCTTGGGAATATGTTCGACGCTTTTAAAAAAAAGTGCATATCTAGCTATGATTTTAATATTTTATTTTACAATTATATTTGTATAAACAATGATGTATTTCCGAGAATATCTTAAAAACATCCACTGCATTTCTTATTTTAACCATTACAGTTTTTTTAAAAATAAAACTGTGAATTTTGTAAAAATTTGAAAAGGTAATTCATGAATACTGAATAGTAATCAGAGTTATATTTTTTTCCTATCTCAAGTTTTTGAAATGATTCTAATGAAATTTTTTCTGTTTATTTTGGGTAAATAAGAAAAATTTTATTTTCAAATTTTATACTATATTGAAAACTTTAAAGCACGTTAAATCATGTTCAAATGTTTGATATATGGTTCAAAGGTTAACCATATTTTCATGCTTGTTAAATGAAACTGTTGTTTCATTTAAACAGAATATGGTTAAATTTAAAAGCCTCAAATTTGAGCAAATTTACATGATATTATAGCTCTAGTTACTAACATTATAGTAACATTATAGTTTTTTGATGCGTGTTGGTATTTTTTACCACTGATAGATGCCACAACATGCATCAGCCGGCATATTTTATAAATTAGTTTCAAATATTAACCCCTATAACAGCAGCTCAATATGCAGTCTAAAGTAATTTACAGAGAAATCTATATAAAAATTTAACAAACAAGAGTCAACTACTAAAGCAAAAAGTAAATCATGGTAGGATAAATTGTTTACCGATTATCTGATGTAATTAATAATTTGCATGCCACATTAGATCTGATATATCCTTAGACAAGATGTTCAAAAATTAAGTTAAATACCTTTAAAATCAATAAACTTATATAAAAACTAAACAAGTGTTTACATTGTCTCAATTCTTCGGCATTGATCTCCATGTAAAAAAAAGGCTTCTTAATTTATCCGCTAGGGCACTCTGCCCTCAATGCTCCTTTAGAAATCAAGGGTGGTACGATTTAAGGAACTTTCTACCAGATTTTTCTTTTAAAATTGAGAGAGGTTTCACAAAACATTATGATTCTACCTCATTCTAATTTTGCAGCATCTCACCGTTCCTCCTAACATCATAACACATGTGTGAAAATTTCCCTAGAAATAACATTGTCGTTAAGGGTACAAAATAAAGTTAGTGTTATGGAAAATCTCTCAATCATTCAAACATTTTAACCATTTAAAACATATTTGCTTTTTTCAAACCTATTTAATTTTTTTCCGACACTATATACAAAAATTTAAGCTGAGAAAATAAAAAAATTATTATAAGAATTAATCATAATATGCAATAATCTTAGCTATTATTTTCTTGAAAATACTAGTTTCTTTCACATTTTGAAAAAATATCATAAAGCATATATTTTTTTGACTTGTACTAGTAAGTAGTGAGCTAAAAAATATCTTTCTGAACAACTTTTGTTCGATTAATCAGATTTTCTCGATTTCAATTCTAATCTTAATGCTGTATTTTGAGAATCAAAATTTCAAACCGGTCAAAAAAAGTATGCTTATTTAGAAAAAAATTCATTTTTGATTCTTAATTCATATATTAACAGTTAGAAGAAATTAATTAGCACATTTTAAATCAATCCTTTGAAATATCATGAAAGCATTTTGTTCTTAAAATGCGATCATAAGTTTAAAACTGTTTTGACGTTTTAAACGAAACAAAAACACCTAAGAAAGTTTAGATCCGCATTAAAATATTAGCTTACCAAATTTAAATTTAATATCTAAGATTCAGAATTGATTTTATTAAAATCATTTTTAAATAAATGTACTGAATTTTTGAAAACTGTAATTATTTTTCCTGTATGTTTTTACATATATTATTCAAATTAACTTCATTCCAAATCCAAGATAGCTTCTTTCAAAGCAACATCCAGACTTGGATCTCAAAGATATGCCTCTGAGCTTTTCATAGAAACTTAAGAATAGCATATGGAAGTATTACTTTTTGTAGTCTGCTAAAAATATATACAATTTATTTCTTCGGTACAATGTAAATTTTCCAAAATTCGATTTCTTTCGGTGAAAGTATCTCAACTAATCTTAGATATATTAAAATACTTGAACATCAGGTATGTGAGGAGCTGTCTCTTTCTCAAAGACGAAAAATCGATGATCAGTGATATTTATGATAGCTTCTTAATCGGAGATAACTGGTACCGGGTTTGTGCGACAAAATCGATTCCGAATTCGATTTTAAGAAATTTATTTTTTCGCAAATGAAACTCGGTTTCAAAGATTTATAGTGACAGTTGTATTTCGTTTTAAAATTCGCTTATTTTATGAATTGCATAGATGTATTTAGAGATTTCAAACGTTAAAAGTGATATCTTAGAAGAAGCTTTATGAAATATTTAATCTTTTCTGCAGGTCACGAATAAAGATATGACAAGGCATTTGAATATTTTATTATCTTATAATTAATTAAATTTAAAACTTTTCAAAACATTTTTTTTAAATTTTCACTGAGACAGTCTTAGAAATCGTGCATCATTCAGCATTATTATTCATTTTTAATTTTTTAAAAAAAGTATTGATTTTATATTTTTCTTCAACAACGGGGGAGGTTTAATAAATGCTTTCTTTGTGTATGAGAGTTGATGCTTGAGTCATTTTCAAATAGCTGGAAAGAACACTGGAATACACAAATTAATAATAAACTACATGAAATTTACCCTAACCTTGGTACTTGTAAAACTATAGCTTCTGATAGCAAAAATCCAGTCTTTAGTTAATAAACTGCGCATCGCTCATTCCCCTTTTACCCATTAGCATTTACTGAAATCTGAACCTGCACCTAGATTTATATATTTCCAACATTTTAATTTTCTTTAAATAAATTTCTTAAATATTTCTTAAAATATTTTATTTTTATAATGAATATAAAATATTATATTTTTCAACCGCTTCTCTGATTATCCCGAATTAACTCGGGTATGCGTATATTGCAAATATTTACTATCCCGAGTAAACTCGGGCATAGCAGAATTCGTCAATACAACAACAAAACAAAAAATAATATTAATCTGATGGAATTGGAAGTTTGCCAATTTTTGTTTGGGAGTTTTGCTATTTGTGGCACTGCAGGCGTGTTTCGTACGTACAATGGTTGTTTGTATATACAATGGTTGATGAAAAGTAAAAAAAATGATGGTTGAATAAAGAAATGACTTTCACGAGAGAAAGAAAAAGTAATGCAGATGATTTTTCATATTATGAAGATATGAGCATATAGAAAGACTAATATTTAACTTCTTAATTTGCCCGAGATAATTTGGGACAGTAAACTGATGGTAAATTAAATATTTTTTACACGTAAAAAAATTAAAATTTCAACTTAGAACTTGTGTATTTCGTTTTGTTTTAGTTCCTTGTATTTATTAATGAAAAAATAAGTTGATTTCTTACATATTTTTTTCAAAAAAATTAGTAAGGAAAAGTGGTTAAGTTAAAATTATAAAATGTCTTTTTATCATGGAGAAAGTTCGCAAATTAAAAATTTAAGGAAATATCACTATTTGTCATTAAAAGAAAGCAGTTTCGATCTAAATTTATGGAAGGTTGGTTTTCGATGCATGAAATGAAAAATATTTTCTTCTAGCGTTAGTATGAAGATAATTAAATTATATAGAATAACAGAATATTGCATTCATTACTACATTTCATACTACACGTAATTCATATTTATTTTAAGTTACTCCCTTAAATAATTAGCTCAAAAAATTTACAAACGTAAGTAATAAATTAAAATTTAATTTTCTCTTGAAATAACTGACTTAATTACACATGCAAGTAAATATGAAACTAAACTAAATCGTGCTTCAAACAGAAAATAACTGTCTCATTTATAGTTAAGAAGCAGTTTCAATCTTTCAGAGCTTCTAACCTTTTAATCTTCTCAGAATTTTTACCTTTTAATCTTAATGTTCCGACCTTTTAATCTTCTCAGACCAGACACAATTTTTACACGTTATACACAATTTTACACGCTTTCTATAATGCAATTTGCCATATAGTTCAATTCTGAGGATAAAAGTGGGCCGAAGAAACCGAAGTTTTTATTGTCAAAATGCGGAAAAGATGCCTTATGAAAAAATAGGTAATTGACTAAAAAAAAATTTAAATCAGTTTATATCTTCCGGTCACGCATCACACATCAATTTTATTAAAAAATATTTAATATATTTGAATTTAATGTTACTTAAAATTGTACAATCGACATCCTGCAGTTTTTTGTGCTTAATTTATGGTTAAAAAAAATTTAAAATATCACTATTTTTTTAAAGCATAATGGTAATGTCTGCCCTTGAAAAATGCGAAACAACCCGATTTCAATGCTGTTTTCCACAAAAATTCTTATTTTCAAATAGCAAACGCATTAATTTTTTTTGAACATTAGAGACAAAAATGCGATGCAGAGCATCTGTATCTAGAGTCTAATTACGGAATATTGTACAACTAATAACTATTTAACGTAAACCAAACGAATTTGTGAAATTGTGATCAAGACATTTAGTTATTCAAGCAGCAGCTGGAAGTATGTAAAAGTGGATTTGTCCCGTTCTTGAGGTTTCCGTTACCCTTTTGGCACATCCCTGATACTTTAGAAATTTTTTGATGCATAATTGTTTGCATTAATAAATGATATTAATATCAATATCAATGATCAATGCAATAAATAAATATAAACATACTAAATATCAATATGCATCTTCGTATGTTAGAAGCAGGACTGAGGGAAGAAAAAACAGGAATTTACAATAGAAAATTGTTTGAAATTAGTCGAGAACATAAAAATTTATTTTAGGTGTCATGAAGTATGTTATAAATTGTTCTGCTTTTAAATTTTCGTACACCCATGTTGTCACATGCTTTTCCTATCCTTCGCAATTTTTGAAGTAGATTTTTCGTGTGATCAGAAAACACATTTTAGCTTTATTACTGGGTACCGCAGTGAACTGATTGGAAAGCCACGGTTCCCTTCAGAACACCAAAGCCATCACTGGCCACTTAGATCCGCCTGCTCACGGAATGAAGGTGTTCGGTATCGGTCCTCGACTCGCGTGCAGTTCGTCGGGCTACAAAAGTGGAGGAGTCCTCTCCTCTGCAGAGGATCAAAATTGTGAAGTTCTTAGGTTCATCATCAGGGATCCCAGACCGTCGCTGATAACCCATCGTGCAGCTCAAGTGCGACGTAAATAAACTACTGCAACTGCTAGTTTAATTACTGGATTTACAATTTGAAGTAAATCTTCAAATGCAGCGGTATTTGCATTACTTAAAAATTTTGTTTATCATTAATAAAATATTTGTTCCCTCTTACGAAGCACATGTGCGTGAATCATTTCAAAAAGAATGCAACTGGTTTTTTCTAGTTCACAGAAGAATTAAACAGCATTATTTACAGTCTTATAACTGTGTATTCGCTGCAGTTAGACATCAAGAAAACAACAAATGTACCATGGATTACTTAGCGCAATTGATAAAAATTGCCTGTTTACACTCGCGCGCTCGAATCGGATTATTAGTTTACAAACACAGTTTATAGCTATTTACAGGCAGTGAGATGCTTTTAATTTAAACATGTCTTTACAGAGCTCTTAATTTAAACATGTCTATCTTTTGCCAAAATTTGTCTTTATGACAATTGCACAAAATTTTATTTTAGAGCAGGATTTATGATGAACAATATTAGTTGAATTGATCTGTTGTTAGACAGTTTAGACTTAGATGCTTTGTCGTAAATTTTACTTTCTCCACCACTGCCTTAGCTTCTCATGTAAAGTTTACGCACTTGCTATTTATTTCAATAGGCAATTTGAATTTCTCTTTAAAACAGCATGGAAGAGAATATTTTTGTATCGGTAGCTTGCTGTAAAGAATAATGACGCCAAACTGGTGACATTCTAAAACCTGCCATTTAATTCATATATTCTCTGGCTCATTAAACTATTATTGTTTATTCATTTTATTGTTGATAAGCAATACTATTCCATCGATGGGGGTAAGCAAAGATCAAATTTATAAATTACTACTACCCATGGGAGCAAACCATGTTTACAATCTGGAAAACTTTAGAAATATGTAAAAAAAGTTGTAGGAATCAAAATGTTATAACTAGTTCCCACTAAGAGAAAAAACCTTTCTGAGTTAAAAAGAAATAAATTTAGATGTTAGAACTATCGAACTGAAATCATAAAATGAAAGTGAAATTAAGAAAGTTCGAATTTCCACTAGCCTCAGGAAACACTTGTCACAACTCTTAAATATTTTATTATGACTGTAGAAAAAACCTAAGCGAAGTTAAAACTAAACGCACTGCTTATTATCTCCCCTGAAGGCTGATTAGCCACGACATTAAATGGTGAAAAAATTTAAACAAATTATGTAATTCCTGTTTTTAAAGCAATCGGTATGCATTGAATCAAAAATGATATTTTGACACATTTCCCATTTTTAAATCATAAATTAAGTATAAGAAACTACAGCATATAGACTGTATAACTTTAAATGGTATTTAAAAGTTTAAGAAAACTGTTCAGTTTTGTCAGTTTTTATTAATTTCCATTTCGTTGCGCAACCAGAAGATATTAAACGATTTAAAATTCTTATATCATTTTTTTTCTTTTTTCCATAAGGCATTTTTCCGCCCTACAACTTTTTCTAAGTTGAAAATTTCTGTTTTTTAGCCACCTTAATGGAGATTTTTTTCATCTTGTTTACATTTTAAATGTTTTCAGAAATGGTCAATAGCTGATGTAAAAACGAATGTAATTTAACTGCAGACGAAGGAGGAACTATAGTGCATAGAAGAGCACGGGTTCCTCATACCAAAGTTTGGGTTGCTGATTGCAGATGAGTGATTTTTGAAATTATGCGGCTAAACTGTGTGATGCCAAACTGCTTGAAACTAAGAAATTATTTGAATAAATTAGTAAATATCTGATGTTAGTAAGTTATAAGTTAAACTTTATTGAGAAGAACAAAATTTAACAATGATTTTTCATTACTTTCTTCATTTTTAAAGATTACTTGATATCTGATAAATAGATGGCAGCACTATGTTTTCCTTGTCACATAATTTAAAGTAATTTGAAACGTTACTATAGTGTTTAGGAGACCTTTCGGAAACACTATGTAATAGTGGATATGTAATTGTGGATGCAGTAATAGGCTAAATTATGGTTTCAGAATATATACATAGATTTTAAACGATTTTATGAGGTTATTGAGCTGATAGTTTTGCACACAGTTACTTAGTTGATTGGTCTAGTTATAATAACTAATAGTCGCATTTCGTACTTCTCCAGGGGAAAGTTTATATGTAGTTTGCCATCAAATACATCTACGTCGCATGCAGTTGTCTCTTACTTATTACTTTGGTATCATGTCATCTAAATCGCATCCTTTAAAGCATGATGCTTGGAACGACTGTATGTTGCTTGACCATCGCAGATTCGCCCATTTCATGCTCGCACGCCCACACTCATCCAAACATTCGATATTTGTGAATTATCTTCACAATCAGTGGATAGCTTTCTCTTACCACCATGGACAATTTCCCCATATCAACCTATTCCCCTTTTCGATTTATACACCAAAGACAACGTTCCACCCTGCATTTTTCATAATTTTAATATGTACCGATTCTCAATATGCACCGATTTTTACAGACGGTTCAAAATCTGCTGTATATGTAGACTGCGGTGTAATCATCGCTAACGATACATTTAACTATAAAATCCCAGATATTTGTTCCGTTTTCACTGATGAAGCTGTTGCTATTCTTATGGCATTACGGCTAATTTCCTCACTCTCTACTCGGAAATATTGCCTATACTCCGACAGTATGAGCCTATACTCCAGACGCCAACTGGAAAATTTTCGCAGTGATACTCATTCAATTTCATGCTTCATTAATCATTTGCTGATTACTGTCCACAACAACGGTTTCTATATTTTATTCTGCTGAATACCGAGTCACGTCGGTATAACAGGGAACGACTTGACTGATTCGGCTGCACGATATGCCACCACTGTTTTACCTATATCCGTACCTTTCTCCAACATGAAGCATCACATTTGGCAGTCTATCACATCTCTCTGGCAACAACAGTGGGACCTTAAGGATAATAACAAATCACACTCTACTGTTTGTCTGAGATAGGTACTCTGATCGCCACTAAGTCTGCGGCAGTCTGGTGCTATGGAAACAAGAAGAGGGCATTTTAGGGAGGGTAGCTTCAATGAAGAGGTCTCCTTTTCTCTCGCCGAAACCAGTCCTAAAGAGAAATCGCGCACCCCTACTTGAAATAATCATACCTTGTTACCATAGTCACCGCCACAGCTCCAGACGAATGTCTGGCAGAGTACCTATCTTAGACAAACAGTATAAAATCAGATTTTAATCCATTACCTATATTGCGTCTGCCTCATGCAGATGTTAAGCTAATTTGTTTCCGAATCGGCCACATTTGGTTGAAACATCCACATTTACTGTTTGGAGAACCACCTCCCCAGTGCAAATCTTGCAATGGTTTACTCTCTATTCACCATATTTTAACTATTTGCCCATGTTTTAACTTTTATCGTCTTACCTTTTTTGGTAGTTCAATTTTGTCTCTCGAGGATTTGTTAGGAGACACCCATCATCCCAACATTTTTTCGTTTCTACGCGCAATTGGTATTTTATACTGTATATAATTGTTTTATCCTGTTTACACTTTTATCGGAGTTTATTCACGTTTGGATCTTGCTTCACCTTGTTGTATATTCACTTTCGAACGCTCTTGTTACGCTGTGTAAAAGTCTGGTAAGAAAAAAATAGCTGGAAGATTTTTACCTTTGAATCATTTTGAAACCGATTGTCTTGCACAGCATGTTCTTTTGTGGACCTTGTGCCATTAAACTTTACATTCAATAACTAATAGTCGCACATTAATGGACTAAATTTATATACAGCGAGAAAGAAGTGCCTAAAATTAAGAATTTATTTCTAGTGGCTAATATAAATGATAATAAATTTAAGAATAAAATTTCAACAAACGTGATTTATGTAAGAGTAACAATTTAAACCTTAATTTTACATGTATGCAAAACTAATTTTACTATGGCTATGACCAAAAAATTAAATAATATAATTAATGAACTTCGTTTAAATAAGTAAAACTTCAAGTTATGCTTGCAAGAAATATTTGTTGCTATTAAATTATTCTTTAAAAAATGGTAATTTATGTTTTTTCTTTTCCAATGTGCTTTAGGGAAATTAGCTCCCTTGTATATTTATGAGAAATGTTTATAAAATGAATAAATGAAAACAAGCAGTAAAACATCTTCGTAACAGACATTTAATTTTTACTTACAAAATAATTAGTTTGTTTAGATGCAACACTAAGTAACAAATTAAAGTAACGAAACATTTTATCATAATTGTTGATTTATTTCATTTATTTGCCACTGGTTTTTTTTTATTCTTTTACAAATTATTTTCTTTTACTTCATCAATTAATTCGTTGACTTAATTATTTTACTTAAATATTTTGTTTATTATTTTTTATAAACTCAAGGTATATTTTAGTTATCTGCGTTTATGACTTTTGTTTTATTAAAAGTGATTGATTTAGTTGCTTTTTAAAGTAAAGATCTTCAACTGAATTTCACACCTTGATAAATGAGTTTTCATTCCCTAACACAGAATGTTTGGTTTAGGTCGCAAGAAATTTTTAATCCTTGAAATACACCATACACTTTATATGCTTCAAAAACTATTCTGACTTGCAATTTTCAAAATTTCTTAAATTGGTAGCTAAGTTTATCTTTTAATTTATTCTCTGTTTTGCAAATTTGATTTATTTCCCATACCATTATGTGTAATTATTTTAAAAGTTTATGTGAAATACCACTTTCTCTCTGCTCTCTCTCTCTCTCTCTCTCTCTCTCTCTCTTTGCTTCTCAAGGGGTTTACCTTCTTTGGGGAAACACTGGGAGACATACTCCCTGGGTACCCTAGTGCTATGTGCTCTCTTCGTTTCGCTTTCCTTTTACTCATACTTCCCCTTTTATCTTTCCTTTCGTCGTGATTGCGAAATTTATAGGTGATGGATTTTCGTCTGTGTTCGTTTACCACCCTGTTGTATCGGTTCCTGGTGAGAAGAGATCCCCCAAAATCAATACATCTGGGGAAAAAAAAGATCCTAAGTACAATCAATACGTCAATCAATCCACTTATGCTGCTCTAAAGATGATGAATTTGGAAGTAGAATTGTCTCTTTACCCTTACGATGATGACTTTCCACTTGATTGACTTTATATACTTGACGTTAAAATACAATTATCTCCATCTATTTCATAATGCCTATCAATTTTATTTTATAGATCTGTCGTGGTATATGCAATAAACTGTCTGACATTAACGATATTATTCCTAAATATCAACCTGCATGCTTTTGTCTGAAACTCATATAACATCATCTCATAATTTTAAATTGCTCCCGACATGATTTCGATGATGGAAGTCATCCTCATGGCGGATTTGCAATTTTAACTTCCAATGCATTACCATCTACTTTCCTTTCATTATCGACTTCATAACAGGCTAGCGCTTCTCAAGTTCAAATTAATCTTCTGTTCACAGTCTGTTCTGTTTATCTACCTCCCCATGCAGCTGTATCTCAAGCAGATATAAACTAATTGATAGATCAGTTAACTCCGCTTTTTATTTTGCTCTAAGATTTTAATCGCCAGAGGTAATTGTAGGGTAGTTCCGCCTCTAATGATCTGGGTCGTGAAATTGAAAAACTCATTCATGACAATAATCTCTGTTTCCTTAATCTAAGCGGAAAAAAATTACTCTCATTCACCCATTCGAAAGTTTTATTCCTTTGGTCTAGTATGATGTTCATCCTCTCCTTTACCCATTATGAATTGTTCTGTGAGTAATGATTTCCACAACAGTAATCTTTTTCCACTCATAGTATCATACATATTTTGCTTTAGTTTCGATGAGTTCACGACCATCTTTAGATTTCATCGTACTAAATGGCCCTTATTTACCCAGTTTGCTTAGGTTACGAAAGATATGGTAACACGTAACACAATAGATGCTGCTATAGGTAATGTAGCATCTGTCAATCTCTAAGCGGTAGAAGAAAGTATACTCAGGTTGTCAAGTTCGCGTCCTCAAAACCACAAGATGTGGCGGAATGAGGAATGTGCAGCTGTCTACAAAGAGCAGAGATGCTTGTGAAACATTTTCCACTATTATCCTAACACTGTTAATATTTTGGCTTTTAAACGGGCTAACATTATAGCATGTAAGATCAGACACAATAGTCAAAGAGAATCTTAGTTCCATTATATCCCGTGAATAACTTCTTCAACATCTCCCAGGCAAGTCTGAGCAGGGAGTGATTGTATGACGCTGCACCTTCACACGTCCGTCTATTTCATGCTTGCGTGTGCTCACTCATACGAACATTCGAAATTTGTAACGTACCAACGCAATCATTAGATCACCTTCTCTTACCTAATGGATCATCGTACTATATCAGTTTTATTCTCCTTTCATGATGTACAGTAAATCAAATTTCGCACCCATCATATATCAACAACTATTCACTTCTCATAGTGACCAATATTCTGAGTGTGTGCCTGTTTTCACTGACGGATCAAAATCTGCTGGATATGTAGGCTGTGGCGTCATCCTCACTGATGATACGCATAGCTACAGGATCTCAAATATTTGTTCCGTCTTCACTTCTGAAGCTGTTGCCATCCTTTTGGCATTGCGGCTGATTTCTTCGAGCTCTGAACGAAAGTATTTTATATACTCCAATAGTAAAAGCTTTTTGAACCAGTTCGAAAATTTTCGCAGCTTTACTCATCCAAGTTTATGCTTCATTAATCATATGCTAATCATCCATTACAAGTAAGGATTTGAAATTTTATTTTTTCGGGTACCGAGTGCCATCGACATACCAGGAAATGAGTTGGCTGATTCTGCAGCAACATCTTCCACTAATGCCTCAACAATATCTGTTCAGTTCTCTGACATTAAATTATATATATATTCGGTAGTTTATCGTATACCTTTGGCAACAGCATTGGGATCTTCAAACTAAAAAAAACCATGTACTATCAAATCTGATCTAAACCCATTACCTGTAATGCGTCTACGGAATGCAGATGCAACGATTACTTGTCTCAAACCCGACTTACCCATCTTCATCTGTTGTTCGGAGAACCTCCTCTCAAATGCGACACTCTTAACACTTTATTTACGCTTCATCACATTTTAACCATTTTTCTCTGTTTTAACCGACATCGTGTTACCTTTTTTAATAGCACTATTTTATGTATTAAGGATTTGTAGGGTAAAATTCATCATCCTAACATTTTTTCATTTCTGCGAGCTTTTGGTATTTTATATTGCATCTAACTGTTCTATGTGATTTATTTCGATTTTATATGTTACCAATGTGCCATTTTATTTATATCGAATATTTTATGTAATTAGGCTTTTATCAGATTTTATTTGCTTTTAAATATACTTAACTCGCTATTAACAGTATTATTGCCTTTATGTATTTTATAAAGATGCAATTGTAATATGCATACTACTTTTTGACCTGTTATAACGCTTTGTTTGGCGTAGCATATCCTCCTTTGGATTTTGTACAAATATACTTTACATTCAATTCAATTCAATTCCCAGACAAGTCTGGACATCACAAATCACAAGTCAAGACATCACAAATTTCAACTTTCAGCATTTCAGAAAACAGTACCGTGTTATGTAACGAAGTTTGTAATATGCTTGGTGATTCATTTGCTGCTATCTCTTGTCCTGACAGTTACAGTCCAGCATTTCAACATCACAAGCAGAACGTAGAAAGGAATAGTATGAGTCACCTCTACCACTATAACAGTGATTTTAGTTTTACAGAATTAAAGAGATCACTATTTCGATTTAATTATACAAGGCCCGGTCTTGATGGTATCACGTATCCCATGCTTCAGCTCTTAAATCCGACGTCTTTGTCAAATGTCCTTATTCTATTCAACAGAATATGAACTGAACAAACGTACCCACCTAGCTAGCGTGAAACAATTGTGATGCCTATTTTAAAACTAGGTAAATTTGCTAACTATCCATTTAACTATCACCCGATGACCAGCGGTGTGGGTAAAACGTTTCATTAAATGGTAAACTCTCAGCTTCTCTATTGCATCGAAACTAAGCGCACCATTACCGAATTTCAAAGGGGCTTCCGCAAACGGCAATCAACTGTAGATAATATTGTCGAACTGGAATCTAGAATTTGATAAGCTTGGATCTACCTTTTCTGATCTTTACATTCAGACTGAAGACTGAAGAATAAGTTAACGTTTTTTAGCGTCATAATTATCTATCATTCATATTTCACAAGTTTCAAATATACTGCCCACTACAGTTTTTGGGCCTAATTATGTTGATGATCTGCACATCTCTTGTTCAGGTTCCGACATGAGAATCATTGAGCGTGAACTACAGTTAGCCGTGAATAAGATTTTAGGCTAATGTGATCACAATATCACATGACTAAAGAATCAAAATCTGCTGGATATCTCGGCATCATCGCTGATGGTATTAAAATTCCTGATAATCGCCCATCTTTACTTCTAAAGCTGTTGCCATCCTCTTGGCATTTTTACCTTCTTCTACACCGAAGTATTGTATATAATACTCAGACAGTATGAGCGTTTTGTGCCATTTCGAAAAAATTCACAGTGATAATCATCCAATTTTATGTCGTCTCAATAATCAATGATTATTACCCTCCATAAGAAAGGATTTGACATTTTATTTTATTGGGTACCGAATCCATTCGCTAAACTAGGGAATGACTTGGTTGATTCGGCTTCACGATTTGCTACCACTGTTTTAACTCAATCTATACAGTTCTCCGCATAAAAATTTATGTTAGACAGTTTATCACATCTCTATGGCAGGAACAATGGGGTCTTAAAATTTATAACAAATCACACTCTACAAAATCAGATTTTAACCCATTACCTATATTGCGTTTGCATCATGCAGATGTTAAGTTAATTCGTCTCCGAATTGGCCACACTTGGTTGACTCATCTACATTTGCTATTTGTAGAATCTCCTCCCCAATGCAGCACTTGTAAAGTTATTTACCCACTGTTCATAATATTTTAATTACTTGCACATATTTTAATCTAGAAATTGGTATTTTATATTGCATATAACTGTTTTTTCCCATTTAAAATTTTATCTAGTTCTATTCACGTTTTTCGCCTGTTTCGTCGTGTTTTATCGTAATTACATTTTATCTGATTTTCCTCACTTTTGAATGTGCCTGTTACGATGTGTGCAGATTTGTCAATTTCATGATTCGTAAAGAAAAGTTATAGTATTAATTTTACCTTTGATTTGATTTAAAACTGTTTGTTTGGAGGATCATAACCTTTCGTGGACCTTGTGTCATTAAATCCTACATTCAATTAGCTCTCTCATGGTGAGGCTTTTGGAAATGTTGGCAACATCACTAGAAATTCATTTTGTTTACCATTCTATAAAATATGAATGCTTAGTTTGCAGTCTTGCCAAGTGCTTTTTTTTTGCCATGAATCACTAGACTCCACATTCAATTAAATGATACGTTTTGCAGGTTGAATAAAAATCCCTTTCCTTTAAGATGGCTAAAAGCTTATGGGAATTAATATTGTAAAAAGAGGGACATTATAAAAATATTTTTTGATGCATTTGTTGTACAGAGAAAATATTTCAAATATAATGCACTTAATTAGATGTCTGCAATCATTGGGATGTAATTGTATTTAAATTGCAAGAAACTTAAAATTGCATCGTAAGCATTATTTTTATTTTGAAAATAATTTGTATTTTAAATTTTTTTAAATTATTGCACACGATTTAATATTGAATATTTTTTATATCAAATGAAGTTTAATGTATCGATTTCTTTTTTATATACGAAGAAATTCTGTATTCCAAAGATCAAATACATAAAAGTTTGATCCGGAAAAGTCTTAGCAATAACAAAACATTTACCAGTAAAGTCATTCGTTTCTTTATCTGAAAACTGCTATCCGTACTAAACTAACTGCTGATAGTTCTTAAAAAAATGGGGCATTTGTCAAGACGATAAAGAGTCTATAAAACGCGTAATAAAAAAATGCGATTTCTTCCAAGAAATTTATGAAGTACCTAATTTTTCTTATTGTTATGAATAAAAAATTTAAAAAAATCTATTTTTCTTTCTCCACAATTTTTTTAATTGATACTTTTATTGACAGAATTATTAGCAGTTATTTACTTAAAATGATGCTTTGAAGGAGAAAAACACTATTTCAATTTTTTATTAACTTAGTGTTCAATATTTCTATATCTTTCGTTTTCACCATTTCCAGCTAACTGATTTCAGCGCATATTTATATATGATTTATTTTATCATCTATATCGTATCTACAGCTATCAATATTTTTAAAATCTATCTAATTTTCAACTTAACCCTGAAGATAAGAAAATTTCTCAGATGAGACCCGCTTTTAAAGACGACTTTTTGTCAAAAAATAATCTGTATTTACGGTTATTTTATTTTCATCATTTTCATTTTCCGAATATGAATTTATAAAACTATTTAACACAGTTTTGTTCACAACAGAGAAAATTTTTGATCTTTTAATTAGGGAAAAAAAGTATAGTTCTTTTAGATTTACCATTTTAAAAATATCTAAAACACGTGATGATTAACTTTCGAACAATGAACATTGAAACAATTTGGAAGCATGAGTAAATAAAACTATTTTTCTAAATAAGAATTTATAAAATCAATCAAGTGAGATTTATTTCTTTATAGGTTGGCAGATTTTTAAATTTTTCATTTCGCAGAAAATGGTGATTGTTCTTTTTTCAATGTATATTAAATTTTGATTTCGTTGAAAACATGTAATGATTGAATCTAGAAATAATGAAGCACCATGAGTTTATAAAACTATTTCCACTAATGAGAACTTATAAAACTATTCAACAGAATTGTATTTATTTTTGAAAGATAAGATTTCATTTTTTCATTTGAGAATAACTAATTATAATCTATTCAGATTTACCCTAATTTGGATGTCTTATGAATTATATTTACTTTGGGACAGTAAAGCATATTATGCTTAGTTATTTTAAAGTACAATAAATGCTCGAAGTTTACTAATTTCTCTGTATTTTTCTGCAAGGGAATGCATCGAAATAAAAAGTATTATGTTTCATATTTAATATATTTTATCAAAATAAACCATTACTCTGTTTTTTATTATATATTTTATTTTGAATACTTTTATTTCGGTATAAGTAATTTTTTTTGACAACCAACTCTGATGTGATTATTTTGGTTCAATAAGTACCTACT
This sequence comes from Parasteatoda tepidariorum, assembly GCF_982258835.1. Classification (NCBI taxonomy): domain Eukaryota; kingdom Metazoa; phylum Arthropoda; class Arachnida; order Araneae; family Theridiidae; genus Parasteatoda; species Parasteatoda tepidariorum. Next base: position 36,957,824 of record NC_141762.1, on the reverse strand, counting down.
AATTGTATTTAGGAAAAAATGTTTTGCTTTTGTATCCTATAACAAAAGAAAAATAATTCAATTTGCAAAGCTTTTGATAAATGTTTTAATTTGAAAAATGTATATATATTAAAGATTCAGTTTTTCTTTTGTTCCGCATTATTAAATTAGAAACATGACTTCTAATGGATGTGATATAAAAATACTTTATCTTTGTTTCAATAAAGGCTATAGAAATTTATGTAGGTCAATTATATAGGTAGTAAGTTATATGCCATACATGCGTCCTCATGTAGGTTAAATATGTGGACAGTCAATTATGTGTCCTCATATTTACTTCATTCATTGTGATACTACATTTAATGTTTTTTTCTTAATTTCAATTTAAACGTTTTTATACTTGTAACTATTTTGGAGTTTTATATTGAATGTCTCAAAATAGTTTCATTTTCAAATTATATACTAGTTCATCTACTTTATAAATGATTCCATTATAATTATTATTAAACATTCATATAGAAAAAACATTATAGAAATTATTTGTTAAATGTACATGGAGCAGAAGCTCCTGGAGACTTTATAAGATTAATTTTCAAAAGACCAATGCGCACTTTTTTCACGTGTAGCATATAGTTATTTCTTTCATGTCATGTGATCCATAATATCCGGACTTCTTTGTTAGGGTTGACGCTGTCATAGGTAATCATAAGACCGGATGAAGATGCATTAAAATCTCAAAATATTTATTAAACAGAATGGGATTTCGGCTTCAAAAAGACATTTGACTTCGTAGCATGGATTCATTTCAAACTAACTAATATTAATTCATACGCGAAGTGATTCCTTTATTATGTGAAAAAGATTATTGAATATTTATATCATATTTTATTTTATTTTATTTTTTATATTATTTTTTGTGTTTTATTTTTTTTTTATTTTATTTTTTATATTTCATTTTTTTTTTTTTATTTATTTTTTACATTTTATTTTTTGTATTTTATTTTTTATATTTTATTTTTATATTTTATATTATATTATATTATATAATATTATATTTTTTATTATATTATATTATATTTTATTTTATTTTATTTTATTTTATTTTACCTCACCTCACCTCACTTTACTTTACTTTACTATTTTATATATTATATTTTATATATTTTATATTATATTATATTCTATTTTATATTATATTTCATTTTATGTTATATTTTATATTATATTATATTATACATTGTACTTGAAAAAAATGTGTTGCTGATTTATTCCTTTAGATAAATTCTGATTATAATAAATGAAGTTCTTGTGAAAAGAAACAATGTGTCATTCTCCCATATATGTTCCTCTTATGTTAGAAAATATGTTTAAAATCATCCCAAAGAAACCTATTTTCCCTATTTTTAAATTCCAATTAGCTTTACTCTTACCAAAGGATATTTAACAACATAAGTTTTAACTTATTTGCAAAGTAAAGCAAGAATTACTCACCAATTAATATAATCATAAAAATACTCAGCAATTCATAGTAAATCCTTTTCCAACAATTTCTAAAAATACGTCTGCAATATCCCTCGTTTTACTGCGTTAGCAATTTCTAGATTTATTTCATTTAATTATTTTAAACAAAGTTCTTGATATATTTTTTAAAACTAACGGCAAAGATACATAAATTGGAATAAACTTTAAAATAATTTGATTGCAAGATTTGAAAGCATTTGCTTCTGGTTAAAAATGCATATCCAATATTCATATCTAAAACTTTAAGAATATTAAATGATAGTTAAAAATTAAAAGGTTTTTCCAATAGTGAAATGCTTATTCCTTTTTAATGAACACAGGGATAAAAGCTTCAAATTTTATGTTTCTTTTTCGTGATTTATTTTTATTGAACTAAGTTTTATTTTTCAACATGATCGTAAATTTTTTATTGACTTTAATGGTTATTTTTATTCTTTATAAGACGTATTAAAGAATATATGCCCACAATAAACGTTTGTAATGTCTCATAAATAGCTAAAATATTTTTTTTTAATTTTTATTAGAAACATTTACGTGAGTCTGTTATTTTATTTCCCTTTATAATGTGCTAACAGGGCATAAAATCTATAAATTAAGATACTTTTAAATTATTAAGATCAATATATTTCTTTAAATGACTTTCATAATACCTTTTTACCTTGCTTTTAAACATAATTTATAACTAGGAAACGTTTGATATTATATTTTTCATAATAATAAGTACTCGTTAATCACAGTAATTTTGAATTATTCAACTATAATGATTTAAAATTTTGTGATTACGTTGGAATATTTATTGAAATTTGAACATTTCAACAAATTTAGTATGAACTAATGTAAATAATTCTGATATATATATATATATATATATATATATATATATATATATATATATATATATATATATATATATATATATATATATATATATATATATATATATATATATATATATATATATATATATATATATATATATATATATATATATATATATATATATATATATATATATATATATAACAAAAAAATCGACGCACCAAGAAGCAATCATCCGATTGCTTTGAAATTTCGTATGCATGAATGTTTTGAACAGATATGACTGGAATGATGCCGACTGGGTACGTATAGTCTTTAGCGACGAATCCCGCTTCCAACTGTGTCCTGACGATCATCGAAGTCGTGTTTGGAGACGCACAGGGCAGAGGGAGGATCCTGCCTTCACTATTGCACGCCACACCAGCCCTCAACAAGGCATTATGGTCTGGGGTGCCATTTCCTTTGACAGCCGGACCCCTTTGGTCGTCATTAGAGGTACACTTACTACACAGAGGTACGTCGACGACATCCAAAGACCTGTTTTGCGACCGTTCCTTTTGCAGCGCCCTGGGCTGGTTTTTCAGCAGGACAATGGCAGGATCCCAGACCACATACGGCACGTGTTGCTATGAACTGTCTAAGCTTGTCAAACTCTTCCTTTGCTTTGCCAGATCACCAGATCTCTCTCCCATCGAGCATGTCTGGGATATGATGAGAAGGCGATTGCATCTGGCGCGGAATGTTGATGACCTCGTTCGACAATTAGATCGAATTTGGCAGGAAATACCGCAAGAGACCATCTGGGAGCTTTATCAGTCTATGCCATGCCGTGTGGCAGCTTGTATCCAGGCTAGAGGCGGGTCAACACCTTATTGAACATGTTACTGTAACTCTGCAGTAAACTATTCAATTGTTCTGAAATTTTAATCATTTACTATTCTGTACATTGTCTTCCTATCCACTAATTTTCGTTTCAATCGAACAACTCCTTCTTGGTGCGTCGATTTTTTTGTTGTAGAGTATATATATATATATATATATATATATATATATATATATATATATATATATATATATATATATATATATATATATATATATATATATATATATATATATATATATATATATATATATATATATATATATAGGACTAGCAAATAATTATACATGTAGGATAGACAAATTATTCTGTGCAACTGCTTGCCCTATTGCATAAAATGAGAAAAAAATTTAAAGCACTTTTTGTTGACGCTTATAATGAAATTATTCTTCAGTGTGTTCGTTCAGATACATAGTGACACTGAAGCCAGCATTCAATTCAATTGAGTTCCCCCAAGTGAAATTTCATCTTAATACAATGTTAGAAATTTATCGATCAAAATGCCCAAATGGCATTTTATGTAATTATTATTTTACCACATTCAATAAAATCAGTCAAATGACCGTAAAAAATATGATATTTGAACTGTTAAGCGGGAAGGAAAACATTCATTAATTGTTTTTAACTAATACTAAACCGTATCTACCAGAATTCTTCTTCAGTGAATGAACTTTCAGTGTAATCCTTTTAATATCTTCATATTTTATTAGCAGAAATTTCTTTCAAAATTGGCAACAAGTACCTCAAATATCACTAACTGTATTGATGTTCATATACTTAAGTATTTTCTACCATAGAAATTTAATATATTAATTATCATTTATTCATTTTTCTCTGTTTATTTTTCTATGTTTATTTAAAGATAAATAAAAAAATGTATAAAAGTTAATTTAAATTTCCCGAGTTTTATCATAAATTTGTTATGAGAGAGCTCAATAAATCCGAATCAGCTTGTCTGTAGTACATATGCTCTAATGTGACTCAAAAATAAATTTGAATGTTTTAAATCTAACAAAGACATAAATTTCGTAACATTTCTTTATACCCAATGTGACATAGACAAACTTGTCTGCGTATTTCGTTTATCTTATGTTGGAATGTTTTCGTACAAAATAAAAATGTATCATGATTTCCAAATAGTATTTGCATATTTAACTTCCAAACTAACTAGATTTTGTAATATTTACTCAAACAATATATATTTAATATTTACTTCTAAGAAACATGCTTTTTTCTGTTTACTTTTGTAACCTTCCATTTTTCACTTTAAATAGTATCATTATCCTTAATGGAGGAGAGTTATTAATTGAAACGAACTATTATTTTTAAAAAATTTTACCTATAAAGGGATTAAGAAAATGTGCTTCAGAAATAATTTGATCCATTATCGTAAAAAATAGCTATATTTAATCAAAACTTACACTTATGGATCTCAATTATATTTAATTTATTCTTGGCTTATAAAACTGTTATTATAAAAATTTATAACTTTCAGATAATTACAAAAATTGCTAATAACAACTCTAGTGAAACTAATTTTCATCAAATTGCATAATTTAATTATTTTACTCTATGAAGTTCATAGTAAACGACTCTAGAAACTAATTTAATCAGTAACTACTATTATAATACCAAATAATCTCCTTAATGAGTTCTACTTTAGAAGGAATTAGATTAATGATTTTGTTTTCATTTTCTTTTTCTTTTTTTTCATGCAATGAAGACTTTTAAAAGAATCCTGAAAAATAATTATTATTTTGCGAATTGCTTTTATATTTTCAGTTATTTCATACTGAAAATTGATATTATATGAATTTTAAATTAATTTAAACTATTGAACTACCATAATCAAAAGCTGTCTTAAAAACCTTTATATTAAACAGTTTGTATTTGCCTAAGAAGTGTGTGTAACTTTTAACTAAGCTCTGTTAAAGTGGAAGAAATTGTTATAATTGAACATAATCTTAGTTATGTAGAGAGTTGCATAACAATTGAAGAGTATATAGGATGAATCAGATAAAGGGTAATTTAAGGGGTGGGATAGTACCAGGTAAGATTCGAAGGTCCGTTAGAGATAAACTGTTCAACCAAGAAACTGTCAGATTTAAACAAGACATTTATTGTCTAGTATTCAATATATTATTCTCGAAAAGTCGTAGATGTACCACTTTTCTTATAAAGGATTTATTTTCAGAAAAGGTTAACACACCCGGCTTTACCTCACAAGTGGGGTCAAACCAGGTACACATGATAACTTTATGGGAAATTTAGAAATACTAAAATTTCAATGGAAAAAGTGACAGACATTTCTATTTTTAAGACGATTTAAGAAAGTAATGCATGACATTTTCATGTTATGTAGTCAGTGCTGCACTCAAAGAGAGGGAGGGGTGAGAGAGGAATAATTGTCTCGGGGCCTGAAACGTCTAAGGGCCTACCAAAATTCCTTACAAAAATATAGTGTTTATTACTGTTATTTTTTTTATTTAAAAAAAAAGGCAGATAATTTCTACATACATAAAATTTCATAAAATGGATGTATTAAATAGGAAAATAAGGCTTTCTGTGGTTTGGAAAAGTACCGGAAATAAATTTTATCCAGGGGCCCATAAAACCTTTGTTTAACCTTAGATATAGCTAACTTCCTCCTTTTCTGTACTGCAACTATCATGGGCCCAGCATAAACATAAATCAAGTACTTGATCTTATTCCGCGAGCAGAGGTTATCGAAATGATATAGAGCAGTGCTACTATAAGAGTAAATCCTTATTGTTTAAATCAAAATATAGCAAACGATGAATAAGATGAAATCAAAAAAAATTTTATAACTGTCTTGACGAATAAATAAGGATAACTTTAAAACCAGAGAACAATCAAGAGTTTATAGTAAAACACACATATCTACACAGACGCCCTTCATTATTCTACAATAATACGCCAATATGGGAGATCCTTCCTTTTTACTAAAAGAATGAAATTCAGAGTTAGTTCGCTCGAAATAAGAACTAAATTCGCCGAAATTGAGTTATTCGGTTGTATCTTACATTCTTGTATTTATTAAAAAGGAAACATCTTAAGAAGCTATCGCCTAAATGTGAATATGTTTAATATAACAGTATGTATTTAGTTATTTTTTTTTTTGCTTTCACCTTCATTTTAACATATCTAATCCACATTAGTTTCGAGTAAGATTGCATGATTTTAGTTTCAAATTCGGTAGCGATAAATAAAATAAAGCAAGAATTATTATTCCGATAATTCCTTCCAATAATTCTATGTTTAAATAGTTTGGGTGACACATTTTATTTCTTCTTATTATGAATGCAGCTATTCTGAAAACGTCACTTACATGCCTCATCTACTCAGTTCTCCAATTATAATTGCATATTAAAACGCAATAGATAAATACAATAATAAATGAACCCTACGAAATAAACTGTAATAAATAAACTGTACTAAATATACATTGTACTAAGCATGAAGCGCTGATGAAACTGCTAGTATGTTATAGAAATAGGTTACAGAATAACAAGTCTTAAGTATTCTTCATGTTCTAAACAAATAAATTCTCTTTATTTACCTTTACTTGCTGAAAATATGCATCGTAGCAGGTTTTTCCAATTCAAAATAAAAAGATTTGACCATATTTAATTGGAGGTGTATACTGGAATATATAAACAAGATTTTATTCAAGAGAAACTAATAAAAATGGATTCACATTATTCTTTTCATTTCAAATAGAAGGAAAGTAGGGAAGATGCTTAGCAATCTTAAAAATAACAACAAAAATAATGAAAAAAATTTAAAATGGTCTTTTATCGAACGAATTTTGCAAGTTCGATATTCCCCGTGACTTAATGCAATAATGCTAAATGGTGATGTATAACTCTGTGACTGGTGTTGGAGCGTGTTGTAATAAGAATTATATTTCTGAATTTGAAGTACACTGATTGGCCGAAAGTTAAAGGATTATTGCAGGAGAGGAATATACTTTAATAAGTTTAAAGTGTTAAAATTAGACATGTAGCACAAAAAGGGCGGGGTTTTATTTAAATTAAATGCCGATTGAGTATCAGTTATAGAATAAGATTAAAATATCTTTTAAATAAATAAAATGTTTGAATATTGTTGAAATACAATAGTACATTAACGGCAACGGAACTAAGATTTGGTTGCCAAAAGGCGAGTTTTTGTAAGCAGTATACGCAAAGGTCTAATTTAGCAGAATGATTTTAAAAAATGATGCATGTACGTATTTTAGAAGGCTAAATTCTTAAATTATTTTTGCCTTTAGAAAAAATAAAGACAACAATTTGACAAAAACAACCAGAACAATTTGACAAAACTGATTGGCCGAAAGTTAAAATCTTGGATCATTGCAGGAGAGGAATATACTTTAATAAGTTTAAAGTGTTAAAATTAGACATGTAGCAGGAAAAGGGCGGGGTTTTATTTAAATTAAATGCCGATTGCGTATCAGTTATAGAATAAGATTAAAATATCTTTTAAATAAATAAATTGTAGGAATATTGATATAATACAATAGTACTCTAAAGGCAACGGAACTAATATTTGGTTGCCAAGAGGCGAGTTCTTGTAAGCAATGTATGCAAGGGTCTAAATTTAGAAGAAAGATTTTTAAAAAACAAGGTATGTACGTATTTTAAAAAGCTAAATTTTTTAATTATTTTTCCCTTTAGAAAAAATAAAGACAACAATTTGACAAAACGACCAGAAATAGGTGATGTTTTATGTTTTTGAGAGCTTATTTGCCTTTAAAAACTAATTTAATCTTTGAGTTTGACTGGATTCTCGCTTCCATCTGTGACAAGACCTTGTGCCATAAGCTAGTTAACACTTCCATTCATTGTAAAATTCTCTTGATAAAAAAACTCATATTTTTTGATCGAGATAAATACTCAAATTGAAAATTTAAGAAAAACGTCTATGAGAACACAATTTTAAGTTGATTCAAAGATGTAAAAGATTATGAAATAAAACAGCGCTTACTTGATTTAAATAATGGTTATACCGAAATTTTAATTTTCCGCGTTTCCATTTTTTTTACATTTGTACGTGTTCTGGAGACCACTCAATTTATATTGCTGAAAAGATATGTGTAATATTCATTATTATAATTTAATAACTGTATTTAATATCATTTTCTGGAAATATTAAGGGTATCTGACTAGTGCAAAAACTTGATATTGGGTAAACGTTTTCGAAATAGTTTATTATAAATTTCAAATCTCTGTACTTTTAGTTTTCTAAAAATACTTTGCTTTTGTTTGTACTCTAATTATTTACAAAGTTATAACAGTTTTTGTGCAAGGTGATAATAGTAAATAGATTAATGATTTTAAGTCCTTCAATGCGTTTACCTCAAATTCAGATTTTTTTTTCACATTTTACCCTACCTTAAGCACGATTTCTCATGTTGTATTTAAAATAATTCCCGACAATTATAACGCACATTTTTTGAACAGACTAAGAGCAAAAAGTAGAATCCTATTTTTTACGCCTGCTTTTTTTTTTTTTTTTTTTTTTAAGAGCGAAAATTTTTAAAAATTTGCCTTTTTAATTACATTGACCCCTAACTCACTAGTATATGCTTTTTTCTTTTAAGATAATAATTGATAGTGTTCTAAATAAAATCCTCAAGGAATTTTTTTGTTTTAGGCTGTAGAAATTTTTTACAGTCTTTAGCGTACATGCAATAAATGCCTTATTTTTGCCTAAGATAGGAATTTAGAAAATAATAGTAATATAAATATTTCTTGCTAGTTTTATAAGTTTTTACGCACAATACAGCAAATTAATTTTCTAAAATTTTATATCAATATTTCAAAAAAAAAAATTTGAAACTAGTCGAATAATTTAATACTGTATAGTTTACTCATTAATTAATATTTCCTTTTATTCTAAAACTTACTTTAATAATCATTATTTTATATAAGTACTTAAAAGCAATAGCATTAAATTAAATTAATATATATTATAGCGGATTACATAAACAGCTTTCCTTGTATTAAAGTATTGAGTATCTTTAATCTTAAACTCCTTCATTATAAAAACGGTTAAACCTTTCGGGAACATTATTTTTATATAATTAATCAGTTTTTTTTTGTTTCTTTTATTCTAAAGAAGGAAAAAATTATTACAAAAAATTAAATACTTGAAGACAATGAAATTAAAGTTGATAACTATATAATGTAGCAAAGTAATATATGTCCCAAATTACAATGAGAATGGCAAAATATATCATAAAAACAGAACGGTAAGGCATTTATTCTTTCCCTTTGAACGGGCATTCTTAGAATGATGATGAGTTTGTTAGCTTTATTCTCGAGGGAGATGCTTCTGTTCTTTTTCAGTAGAAGGTTTATTAGTTTGTTCTATACTGCTTAATGAGTAGAGTGCAGTAGAAAAAAAAGCTAAGGCTGTTATCAGTGATGCAACCTCTGTTAACTTCTTCAGATAAATTAATTTTGTAGTTTCAGTCGGTTAAGCTTAATTTTTATTTCAATTAGTGATGTGTTGTTGGGTTTTTCTAAACATAAGAATTCTTTACTCTTTAAGTGCTGGCTGATTTTAATAGAAAATTTTTATTTAATTCCTCATTATATTTAGTGAGAATAATTGACTAGCACATTATTTTTCGTATTTTCAAGCTATATTAAAAGCTGCATTTTTGGGAAAATAAACTTTGAATTAATGCTTTTTTTTCCTTCTAAAATTTTAGTTGCGCTTAGAATTTTTTTCAAACTTTATTCGCTTTTACACTGTAAGAAAATTGTCAAAAAATGGTTAAATAACAATTTATTTTATTGTTATTTTAATGGTATTCAAACAAGACAGTCAAATAACCATAGAAAGATGGTATTCAAACGGTTAACTGTGAGAAATACCGTTTATTAACTTTTTTTCCCTAATACAGTTAAACAACCAGACTCTTATCCGCACCAATTAGGCCAACTAATGAAGCCACTTAGTTCATTACAGCTGGGTACATATTATAGTCGAGAGAGACAATTAGCCAATCTCATGACCGACAGGATGGCGGTTTGAGTACCAGCGTCGGAACCACAATATTTTTTCCATTCCTTTCAGCACATGAAGAATTTCCAGTGTCCTGTACTCTATAATTTGTAAGGCTGGACTATTAAAGTACTATGCTTTCATTCACGCACAGATGCCAGCATCATGATGCTGCTTAGCACAAAAAGTCTAGCATTTCCCCTCTCTTACAATAGATGAGACAGAGGGGTAAAATGAATAAGTCACACTCCACGACTCATTTGTTAAAACACAACTGAACCACAACCAATTTCTAATGTCCATTACCAAATGAAAAACCTAGCACCAATGTTCAATTAAATTTCTTTTTTACAGCTTTTGAACCATGTTAGTTCTAAATGGTAGAAAACCGTAGAGTTTTGAATTCGTGGTGTTTTAGCCATACTAATTGTAAACGTTTTCAAAACCGTGAAGGTAAGAAATGTTCGTTGGATAGAAAGACTGATTATGTTACCTCTATTTTAAAGTAAAAAAATTCTAACAGTGTATAAGTATAGAGAAACCTGTTACGTTGCCCAATTTTACATGTTGATTCATTTAAGTTGAACACTTGTCTGCGTAAATCTTCAAAATATTCACTTAGATAAGTGTCCAAATTACGCATGCTTCATTTTATCATACGTATGTAGTATTTTTTAACCATTTCGAAAAACTTACACCGGTACCTTCATAAATCTATAGACATAGATCTATAGATATAGATATAGATCTATATAGAAATCTATATAGAAATCTATATATATAGAAATCTATATATATAGAAATCTATAGATATAGATCTACAATATGATCTAATTATAAAAATATTGCGTAGCACAGCATATCCTTCTTTGGACTTTATTTGTGTCATTAAATTACACATACATAATTCTATCAGCCTTCACTTTCAATTTCTGTGAGAAATAATCTATTACATATCACATGTCTGTTACATATTTTGTGAAATAATTTGAAACTTAGAAATGTGCTGTATCTACAAAATATTTTGAATTACCAATATCCATTAATAAAAGAATAAATTTAAAAAATTTTTCTTATCCTACAGTTTTTTTTATATTAGAAAACGAATAATAAGGAATTTTCAAGCTTACAATAGACTCAAAACTACTTCTGTTTCGTTTTGTTGTCAATATAACATAGTGATAATACATGAAACAATTATAGATTAAATATTTTAGATTAGTTGCTTTTAAAACTTTACAATAGTTTATGCAAAATGAATGTGAATTGAAAACTATTTAATATTTCTATTTAAAAATTGTTACTAGGAAGCTAAAATAAAATTATGCTATATTTTTTGGATATGACATATTTTTTTACAAAATCCGAGCAGAAATTTCACTACTCGAGTTTATTTTTCATTGACATTATTATAGGATGCAAAATATTAATTTTTATGAAAAAAATCGAATATAATTCGCTGACATTGACCCCACATGTTCTTTATCACGCACAATTCGATCAAAATGAACTTGACACAACGTAGAACACTACTTAAGACACACAACAGAAAAATCACAATAAAAATTTATGGCAAGGCTCGTGGAAGAAAAGAAGTGGTTTCTTTTCACATCTTTATTATCAGCAACAATCCTTTTTCCATAAAACAATAACAAAACCGCTTATAAAAATGGTAAATTTAAAATTACAAACTACAGATGAAGCAGATACAGTTTATTTGTGTTTTGTTGCTCGTAGCGAAATTTTAAATTCTTATCATTTATGATGCTGAGAGAGTAACATTAAACTAATGCTTCAAAATTGTAAATGTTATGCAAAACTATATGATCATCACGAGATTGTCATTTTAAATTAATGTCAAGAAGTCATTCCAAGGAAGAGTGGTAATTAAAAAATATAATTCTGTACAAGTTTTTCTATTTATGTTATTAAAAGTGTTTTTGGAGTGTTCACATTTATGCTGAAGGGCCAAATCAATATTATGATATATATATATATAAAAGTTCAAAATGAAGATAAAACAAAGGAAAATTACAGACATATGACAAAAGGGGGGAAAGAAAAATAATAATAATAAAAATAACAAACATTAGAGAAAAAAAGGATAAAATTCCTTTTAAAAATCCGGAAAATGAAAGATATAATCTTTTCATCAGCCCACACGATTATATCCGCAAAAAAGAGTGCTTTCTGATATTGTATCAATATAGCTAAAGCAAAATATATTAATACAATAGCGTGAGGATCACTCAGAAAAAAAATTCTACACAAATTACAACAAATAAAATGGAACACAATAAGTAAAAATAACACGTAAAAACAGAAAATAAAATATAATAAAAAGAAAAAACAGAATAAAACAAAATCTATAAAGCGAGTAACGAATTCAAATGCACTTACATGAACGGAAAATTTTTCAAGAATGGTTTAAAAATATTTACGTAACAGAATTGCCAGATTATATATATATATATATATATATATATATATATATATATATATATATATATATATATATATATATATATATATATATATATATATATATATATATATATATATATATATATATATATATATATATATATATATATATATATATAAAACTATTTCAAATGTTAAAAGAAGTAGAAAGTTATTTAGTAAAGGACTTTTTTTTCCGTTTACGCATGCTAAATATACATGCCTAAACAATATATATTTAACATGTTTACTAACATCTTACATACTGAAGCATAAATTTCCAAATAATTTTGTTAAATCGAATTTTTTATATCGTTTTCTTAAATTGTTATGCGAAGTATGTGACACTATATCAGTTGTGGAATAATTTCTTACAAAGAGTTCATAACAATGTTTCAATAGGGAATTAAAATGGTATGTCAGATTAATGTAAAATGCTTTAAATAAATTTAATTCAAAATTAGAAAGCTGAATTTCATCAATTTTATGAAAAATGTGTAAAAGCCTTAAAATATGCACTATTTATTTTTACAAAATCTCTTCTATTTCTACAATGGTCCCGTTTGAAAAGTATATATATTTTTTACAGAAATAATAAAATATCCAAATGAAGAAAACTTTTGCTAATACTTGCATTTGAATCAAAGTGGAAAATCAAAAGTAATGTCTTATAAACGCAAATAAGATTGTTTCAATAGTATTTTGAAGCCTCTTTTTTCAGTGTTAAAACTAACTCATTACTCCTTGTTATTCTTTGTTATCATTACTCCTTGTTATTCTCTTTCTCAAGTGTGTTTTACTCTTTCATTCTGTTCTTCATAATAAATACGATGCTTCAATATATACCGAAATGAGTGCATATTTGTTCAATGTGACATTGGGCTGTTTCCTGCTATTTTAACTTTATTAATTGTAAACTCTACTTAATATCAACCAATAATGAAAAACAATAAATTACAACAAAATAGTTTTTGACTCTGAGAAGCAAAATTTTTATTAGGCATATTTTTCCTACTTTTTTCTTACTTTTGTATTAATTTAAGCCAAAATAAGGGGAAAATATTACATTTAGCTTTTAGGTAATTTATGGTTATGAAATACATCAACACGAAACACTGGTGTCTTTTTCTGTGCTAAAAGTGAAATCTTCCAAACGCGACTCACTTCTATACAATATTTTTTTTTTCAAATTTCCTCTCATTTACACAGTTATACACTAAAAGTAATAGTAATACACAATTGAATTTTTTTTTTATTTACGAAATCAATTCTTGATAAATTTTTGAATATAAATGAAAAATAAATTCCAACTACTTTTTTTACATTTTATTTTTCAGTTCAAATATCATTCCGATTATCCAACTGAATTTCTTTTTAAAGATTATGCCTTTTTTTAATATTAAAAAATACCAAAATAAATTTTTACTTGCAATTAGAGCATCAAAAAAAGTATATAAAAGGGACACCGCTGTCCCATCTGTGTCATTAAGAAGAGATTTTTAAACTTAATCATAGAGTGTAATATTTTAGTCTTTTCATTTTTATTGAGAATATATGAAATCCTTATTTGAGATAATTACAATTAGTTATTCTAATCAGTATTTAAAATTGAAAATTCTAATATTTTCCAATTGAATTATTTAAACTTTTCAAACATTTTTCTAATTATTAAAAGTAACATTTCAAACCACAAATATTTCGTAATTTAACTTCTTCCTTTAAAATATGTTTACATATTTCTGTATGAGAACTCATTAGTGTTGTTTAAAAGCTATAAAGATAGTATATATTAGTTTTGAGATAAGCGTTTGGCCATTGTAGAAATCTCTGGATATTTACGTATCTCGGGTTACAAATAACTTCTCTTATATTATACGTTGGAAGATACATTTTATCTGTTTTAAAGCGCTTTCGAAAATCGTTTTTTGGATCAGAAACGTAGATTCATAAAAAGATAAGAATAAGGAAAATTGATATTTTTACTAAAATTATTTACATATTTTCAGATTATCAAGTAAATATTTAAGATAAGTTTTTCTAAGCTAATGTTAGCTCATTAGTTAGAATATTTTTTAATATCTTTGTAATAAAATTAATTTTAATATATCACTTTTTTAGTATGATTGCGTTTTAACTATGTATAAATCGTTAAATGAATGTATATTTTAATGGTTTTCATAAATGGTACTTCACGTAATGTTCATAACGTTTAAAAGTGGTTTATTGTATTTATGGAAGTAGATAGCTATTCTTCAACAAATAGAATTGAGATAACTGGATTAATACTGGTACTAAAAGGTAAATAATTGAACTATCTGAATATTTTAATTACTTTTTAATTAAGTATACCTTATCTTTAAATGATGCATATTTTAATAGTTTTTATAAATGGTACTTCACATAATGTTTATAGTGTTTAAAAGTGATTTATTGCATTTATGGAAGTAGATAGCTATTCTTCAACAAATAGAATTGAGATAACTAAATTAATACTGGTAATAAAGGTTAAATAAAATCCCTAATTTCTCTTTTTAAAATCCTTAATTTCTCCAGAAAAATTGAAGTACTAATCAACAGATTACGTATAGGTCATAAAAGACTAACACATAGATATTTCTTACTGAGAGAACCAAGCACCTAAACAGGCTCCAGTTGCAGAGAACCATTAACTATACAACGCATCTTAACCAAGTGTTCCAAATTTAAAACTAAGAGACGACTATATTTTAACAGTGAATATCCTGAATTATCGACTTTAATTGGAGACAATCCCACATAGAAACCTTCTTGATTATCTTAAAAACACTGGATACTTCCAAAACTGTATCTTCCATTTTTCCCACAACAGACATGAAAGCGTCCCACATTTGAAAAATATCGTGTGTTACTGAGTAGTTCGAAACTGAGACACGATTCCAAATTTCGCAGTCTAGAATTTTCTTTTCAAAATTACGGTAATATAACTGACAATAGTCTGTTCATCCAATTAACCGTAAAGTTTAAGGTAAAAAAACATTTCCTTCCCTTAACGGTTTTGAAACCATTTACAAGTATGGTTAAAAAACTATAAATACAAATTTATACCGGTTTTTTAACCATTTAAAACTAGCATAGTTTCAAAACCGTAAAAAAATTAACTGGACATTGGAACTAGGCGTTTCTTAAGGAAATGGGCATTAGGGTTAAATTGTGGTTCAGTTGTGTTTCATCAAATGAAAAGTGGAATGTGGATTAATTAGTTTATTTGGTTGTTTCACCTATCGTGATTTTGACTAAGTGTTGAGCATGGTATTACCGTTTTTTGTTCTTGTGCGAAAGATTTAAACGAGCTAAAGGGTAAATAATTAAACTCAAAGGATATTTTAATTTTTATACCTTCAAAACTGAAAGCACTACTTAGCAAACATATTACAGTTTACATTATTCTCAAACAGACATTTAAATAAAATTAATATACTTATTTGTTTCAGAATTATATTAATGTAATATCATTTGAATTTTGAGAAATTGTAGTATTCTAAATAATAATCAGTCCCCCAGGAAGATTTTAAATATTTGAAAAAAATATTTCAAGCGAGGAAAGGTTCTGAGCTCGAATCCATTTTAATCCAATGTAATGGAGCTAAATTGGACAAAAGTATCCTTTTTTCTCAACAACTTTGCCATTCTTGATGTAAAGAAGAATATTGGTAAATTTCTAAAATTCTTTCTAAAAAATGCATAAAGAATAAAAATTATATTCAATATAATTTTTTGACGCTTTGGTAAATCTTTTTCATTTATTTCCCGAAATGTATTATCGAAGAAATTGTTATACGTTTTATTGAATCAGTAAGTATTTTAAAACTACTAAAATATATACAATCATGTTCACCGAAAATAGTAATTTCAAAGTTAAATAAAAGAAACTCGAATTTGGAGTAAAAAGTTTGATCTCTACAGCTGTAGTTTTAGGGTAATTTATAATGAATCCTACACTTAAATATTATATGTTTTTTATTTAAATATTTTTATCGTTTTACGACTCTACCTTCTGTATGATTTTAACAAGAAAATACAAAATCAAAATCATATACATGTACTATTTACCAAATAATTTGTCGTTTTGTTATATGGGAAAAACATTTAAAAACTAAACTAAGTACCATAATTTACTCAAATTCAACCAGACGCTTTGAATACATTAAATTTATTCAAATAAAAAAAAATTTCTCATACAGATGTATTCGAAAAAGTTTTGAACACCAAAGGAAACTGGAAGAGTCCAATCTTTTCTTTACACAGAACATTTTTATATTTATGAAAGTTTTGTTTTTGTAATATAATTTCATTACAAAAAAGCTTCACATTTATTTCCAAACTCAATGCAAAACATATTTCTGCATAATGAACAAACAATCATTTTATATTCACGTTAGTTCACTTTAAACTTTATTTTGTTCTCGCCATACGAAACTGTTTTCAGCAATTCCCAACAACTTAGCTATTTTTCATTTTTCGGGAGTAATATTTTTTCCCTTTTCCTTAAAAGACTCAGACTTTAAGGAGTAGTTTTATTCCCCAGAGCACTTCTCCTGATTTTTACAACCATGGATAGGATTTCTAAATAGCAGAGGGGTGAAAAAACAACTATCATTTGGGGCAATTCGATTTTTTTTCCTCGTAAGCTATTTGTGATTTTGGATCAAATTTCTCAGATTGAAACTTCACTTGACTTTATGCAGGTTTTTTTTTTTAGAATTTCTTAACTTCTTTTCTTTTTACATTAATGGCATTTTATGGTCTTTGATGATGGAAAGTGCTAAAGGATGTAAAAATAAAAAACATCAATCATTTGTTTGTTTTACTTGCATTTTTTTTAAAGTTTCTTTAAATCCTTTTTAACGATAACTCTTGATAAAAATTTTATGATACAGTTTGTAGAAATTTATATAGACATAGAATGATGTACATGAAAATATTATGTATGAAAATATATAAATATAATGTATGAAAAAGTTATGAAAAATAGTTTTCCTTCAAAAGTAAATCATATATTTCTATAATACCACGATTATTTTGCATACTCTGTACTAAGACTATAATTAAAATTTAATTAGAATTATAAACTTAATAGTATTTTTGTAATTTTTAAGGCTTAGAATAATAACCAGTTTTAGGGTTTGCAAAAATTAAGAGATTGCATTCGATTACTATCCTAAAACTTAACAGTAGTTATTATTATTAGTGTTGTCAGTAAATAAAATTTTATTATAAATTGTATATCAGTTTTAAAGGAAACCGTTTTAACACATTGCACACGTTATGTTTTAACGAAATTAATTTACATATTTCTTAATTTTCTTAAATTTCTTAAGTACGCTTAGTGTAGTATAATCTATTCCTGTCCTGTTTTCTGTACTATTAATATTCTTCAGAATTAAACTAACAATAATGAATAACTGCACAAACTCGCAACAGTTATTAAAATAGCATATTTATTCACTAAAATGCTTTGCTTTATGTGAAGACGAAATATTCGCAGGACAGCTTTATACCAAACTTTTGACATTCAGTTACGGGTTTGGTTGAGAGCAGCAATTCATAATTTAGGCCACGTGTCATTAAACCCCTCATATAACTCAATTCAACCCTAAAAGAAATTTAAAGTGTTTTTGAGGTTTATTTGAGGTTGTTTGATAGTGCCATGGTTAATTTGAGGTTTATTTGAAGTTGACTTCAAAAACAACCTTAAAAGATCAACCTTCCAAAGTGTATAATCAGTGTGGATGAAATTGTTTTACTCACACTTGAGGATGTTTTGAGGTTGATGAAAATCTACTTTACAGCAACCAGCTTACAGGTGGGGTGTTTCTGAAGTGTAAGGGATATTTTTCTACGTTTC
Source organism: Parasteatoda tepidariorum (assembly GCF_982258835.1). Taxonomy (NCBI): domain Eukaryota; kingdom Metazoa; phylum Arthropoda; class Arachnida; order Araneae; family Theridiidae; genus Parasteatoda; species Parasteatoda tepidariorum. The sequence goes on along the minus strand of NC_141762.1, from coordinate 36,939,237 downwards.
AAGCAAATACGCATTTTTGAGGTGTGAATAATTTCACCCGATCTCAACTAAAGGTGTTGCTTGGTAATATATGAGGTTGAGCTTAAGAGGTGTAAATGGGGTTGAAATTGAGGTTTATTAATGAGGTTTATTATCTACCTCAGGTGAATTTTTTTTTACATCTATCAACCTCAAAACCATCTCAAAAACACCTCATTCTTTTGTAAGAGAATTAAATTCCAATATTTATATTATTATTATAATCCCAAAGTTATATGTAAAAACTATTTGTGATAAATATTAAAAATATTTGTAAATAGTAAAAAAGTAATATATGCAAAAATGCAAAAAATTGAAGCTGAAACTGAAATTGAGAATAACTTGAAAGAAGAAACTATTTTTTAATTGTTAATTTAATATTTAAGACCATTTTAAATATGTAAGACCATTTAGAGTTGATTCTCGCACATATTTTAGGGATGTGGAGGAATGAGTGTCGAGAAATCAAGAACAATTTTGCATTACTTTTCATGACGCCATAAGAAGCAGCCTTTTTGCACCAAGAAAATGACCCGGACTAAAAGTAAAATCATTTGTAAGAAATCATGTATCTTCTATAATAATTTGAAGTTATAGGAGGTAACCTCTAAGAATGACCAACCTCCATCAATGACCATTTCACTGTGGAACGGTGGGTGGTCTCGCCCGAGAGTTTTCACTGTATGAAGCTCTTAGTTACTTAAATATTGGAACTTTCCATTTTATAAATACAAGTTTAAAATAAGGTTTGAATCAATTTTTAAACGTGTTTTTTATTCTACCAATATTCAAGAACCTATACTGATACATATATTATGCATATAAAATGTTTATAGTTCTAATAATTTAGTAAACTTGCAATAAAAAGTCTTTACTTTTGCTCCACTATGCAAATAATAAAAAAATTACTCTTCCAGTTCAAGAATTTTTACTCGATCACATTCGCTTTTGTGTTTGTAGAACGTTAGATTGTTTGTTAAAGAAAGTCAGAAATCGAAACTTATTGCAAAAGTAAATTGTTGGAAACTTTCTAAAAGAGATAAAAATGATCCGATCAGTGAGAATCTATTTCTTCAGAAAGGAAATCTTATTTTCAAATAACTTGCTGAGGTCAAGAATTTTGAGAAATGCTTTTATTTTGTCCAAAGGGATTTAAAAATTTTTGAAATAAAATATTTTTGTTTCTTGCAAACAAGGTTTAGAAAATAAAATCATTTTTTATTCACGTAACGGGAAATAATGCGTCTATTATTTATTAACGAAAACATGGATTTCATTAGAAAAGGAATAGCGCTTTATAAAATATGTTTGAGATTTTATTTACCTTCTTTGTTATTTTACATATTCAATTTTATTTATTTTGCCAAACTTTGCTATATATCAATCGGAGGCTTTTTTAAAAAAAATGGACGTTTTATTTAATATAATATAGTAAAAGTTAGCATTTTAATTTTAAATAATATTTTTAAATTAATTACTAAATGATAAAATTTTGATTTAGAATAACAAACATTAAGAGTTTAAAATACTAATTTTATTTTAACCACAAATTTAAATCTTTTGAAAAAAAATGTATAAAAAATCAATTTTTGAAACATTTTCATGGAATGAGAATTAGAGTTTTGGATAAACAAAATTTTCTCGTATTTTCATCCTAATAATTCTTGAGTAACAAAGCCATGCATTAAACTATTTCGAAAGAAAAATAAATTTTGATAAATTACTTAAATTCAATTTATTTTTAAAAAATAACAAGAAATAAAATTTAATGTTACTTTCCAGCATTTAACTTAATTTTTATAACTTTCCATCTCACTCTATTTGTGGCCTGATATTTTGCCTCTTTTCACCGTCTTTCCTATTGTTTCCAATTCGATTACAATCGTCCTGCACCAAGTATTAAGTCTTCCTCTTTTTCTATTCCCCTGAAAGCTCCAATCAAAAACTTGCTTCCCGTTCTTGTATTTGATAAATATAAAACATATAAATATTGAACAAGCCCTTTCTGTTATACAACTTTCATGGCAACACAACGGCATTAAATATATTATTTAAAGCAAAAACAAAGAAAGAAAGACACTGCAATATAACATTTTCTCATACCCTAAAGACATTGGTGTTAATACAATCTGATTTTTAAGTCAAAATGAGAATTGTCAGCGAGATTATATAATATTTTCTTACTTGCAGGTGCGATATAAACAAAACTAGCTCTAGTGCTAATTACTCAAATAAGAAAACAAAAAGTAATTTAAAAAAACACAATAATAAAAGTTGTGTACACTGTAAAAAATTCCAGATTAATTGACGGTGAGAAATACCATCACTCAGATTGCTGGTACTCTTTACACTAAAATCCATTTTCACCCGAACATAATAGGGAACAAAAATACCGTAATTTTTACAGTAATTATTACCGTAAACTCACTGAATCACTCTAATTAAATAAATTTTGCCTTAAAAAATATTTTATATTAAAAATATTTTACATTAAAAATATTTCACATTAAAATATTTCACATTAAAATTTTTCACATTAAAATATTTTATATTAAAAATGCTTTTTACGGTAAAATGTATTTTATGGATGATGCACTCAAACTGCTTATACTTTAGACCGTAATTTCATTCGAAATTTCTTACAATGCAGTAGACAGCGAAATCAAAATGATCTTTAAATTTTAATATAAATTATTTACATTACAAAAGCAAATTTGAAATTTCTTACACTTTTAACTCAGCATTAACCTTAATCATTATCATGTCATTAAAATTGAAAAATAAAATTCAAAATATGCTATAATAATGTATAAACCAGAATTAATTAGTAATTTAAAATTTTATACATTTTACATCAATACATTAATGTAAACGAAACATTAATATAGTGTTTACTACATAATTTGATGCAATTAAGCAAGGAATAATGTCCAAAATCGTTAAACCATAGTGACAAATTGAGAACCTTATTTGAAAATTTAATGTCGCTTCTGAATTATGTCACATGAACCTCAAAATATGTATAGAAAAAAACATTACACTAACTATTTTACCCAAACAGGATTGTAACTCTATGAATATAATTTGCATTAATTAGATAACTATGCAGTCAGGAACAAACAGTTTGGTAAGACTATGAATAAGCCATATGAAAATGACTTTACAATTTCACTGAAAATCATTTCCAAATACATGTCATACACTTGAAGGGAAGGTAGGACTTGACAGTGATTAGATATTATTTCCTGTACACAATTAGCATATTTTAGAAAACAATGCAGTAAGCTGTATAGAACTAAGCATGCTTAGAAACAATAGGAATCAACTGTTTCATAATGCTAAACGGGACAACTGCGAATGAAATTGTATGCACAGGCTTAGCATACCCATTTCAATTGGCTTGATTCATGCATTTTTAGAAAAAGTTGTTAGTTTAAACTTTCGTATATAATTATTTTTGATAGAAAAATTCAAATAAAAGTTTTATTATGGCATATTTACTTATTTTGATACACGTATTTCTCTGGTGATGCTGAAATAATAATTTTTTTCTGTTATTGAAATATCAGCAGCACATGCAAATACCTGCAAGCCTACTTGGTGAAACCAAGCGAATTTAAAGCAGAAGGTACAATTTTTGTCTTTCAGTGGTGTCTTCTACATTCAAGAATACGACTTAAGTCTCTCGCACGTCACGTTTTCTTTAAAGGGTGGATTATGCATCCATTTATTCATCCACAGATTGTAATTTTGACCTGAACCAGATAGCTATTAATTTCAAATTCCGTACTCCAACAAGAATGATTTTTTTTTCAATGGGAATTTTGGATACTTTGTGACCCGACAGATATAACGTGCACCAGTCACCATATACTACATGAGGAGTGTTCGGCCGGCGGGGATTAAACTCCTTAATCCAGAGATAATTTCCAGATTATAAATTTACAACATAAATTTATGGGTCATTTTGATAATGAAAAGTTTTATTATTGAACTACAATCTATATATTATAGAATCGCAAGAGAAAATAAGAAGTGAGTTCCATAAATTTGTTTCAAAACAAAAACACATCTCTTCCTCAATTTAAAACTGAGAAACATTGATAGTTCTTAATATAGCTCAAAAAAAATTTTCAAAAAAATCTGCTCTGAGCTCTGCTTTGTTAAAATATACGAATATCTCCAAGTGATAATGCCTTCCTCTTTAAGGAATTGGTTATAATAGTTCATTTCAATTATAAATTCAAAAACGTAACAATAATTAAAACTTATTATTGTTATATACAATAATTAATTTATTTAAATAACATATTTAAAAGGTATAACATTGCAATCTTAATCTCCGGATTTCCTTATTTTGAAATTTAATGTAACTTGATTTTTTTTAATTAAAATTGTTAAAACTTCAAATTCATCAATAATGCTGCATATGTACTATATCCTAAAATCTTCAAAATTTGCAAACCAATCTGAATTTTATTACCCAAACAACTTGAAAAAATATTGATTTAATACCAGACGTTGCTCGGTGAATCCCGGCCCCTTCATTTTATGCCGATATTATGCATGATATTACGAGCGAAAAAATTCGTTGTAAGATATTTTATTTTTGTTTAAAGATCCTTAAGAGTATTTTGGTTAAAAATCACTGGTATATTTTTTAATGGAGAAAAACATAAAATTCCCTTAAGATTTTTTTGTGTAAAAAAAATATGATGATTAACATGTTAAGAAAAAAATTCAGGCGGTGAAATTTGTTACTTCGAAGTTAAAATTTGTGAAATTCGCCAAAAATATTCTCTCCTTGCTTCAATGAAACTTTTTAAAAAACAAATAAATATTTTCAGCATTTTAATAGCTTACTTACATTGTGTTGATTTTTTCTTTTTCATGTTCTCAACATTAAGAAAACTGGCTGATAAGTAAGAAGAGATATATACATTTTTAACATAAGAAACCATCTGTGGCTTATGCTAAAAATTTGTATAAGTTAAAAATGTTATTACTCCATTCTCTTAAATTTAGTCAGATTTCAAAATGGCTCTCTAATCATTGTTTTGATCTAAAAATTTTGAAAAAAAAATAGTTCACCATTTTTTATCACGAAATTTTCTACAAAAAAAATTTCACAAAATTCTGTGACAAGAGGGCAAGGAGATTTTCTCAATTTTGGTCAATTTCACTTGGAATAAACCATCTAGTTCCTTAAGTATTTTAATCATTTTATGTGGATTCTACTATTTCGAACTGTGATTTGTTTCAAAACTTGATATTTGATAAAGTATAAATTATACATTACACTATACATTTACATTTGATACAGTAGAAATTATGCATTACACTATACATTTACATTTGATACAGTATAAATTATACATTTACATTTGATACAGTACAAATTATACATTTATAATAACTTAATTCGGGGTAAAATAATTTCGGAGTTAAATAACTTAGTTCTTTCTAATTTAATTAGGGGGTGTACCATCTTTTCTGAGATGGTTACTGTATCATTCTACGGACACAAAAAACCCAAGTTCGATTCTTGCCGGTGCAAAAAAGTGTGTCTCTAACACTCTTTTTAAATTAGTGACGAAGCACAAGAAGCACAAAACTCTTAATCCTAGACATGGGACAGCACTACATTATTTTGCCTAGTTCCACGATTCGCCTTAATTCACCAAAGTTTCAAACAACGTCAAAACCTAAGCAAAACATAACTTTTTCAAGCATAGCGTTAAGCAACTGTATGTTTCCATACATTTTACAAGAAAAAAATTTAAGATCGTGCCTGTATTTAAATGGTCATGAAACCTTTACTGTCTTAAATTTACTTTTATTGTCACTGAGCGTAGGACAAAGTGAAATATTTTAGAGTGTATACTTTGTGCCATTAAACTTGTTATTCACTCAGAATCTAAATTTAAATGTTTCAATTTATTTACCTCAAAAAAAATTATTCTTTCACATTTTTAATGTAATTTAATAAATGAAAGTTTCCTGTTTCCATTTCCAACTATAAAGTTTAAATAAAAAGTAAACTAGTTGAAATTAATCTGAAACATATTTGTATAAGTATTCTGTATAAGTCGTGCTCAGGATAAAAATAAAGTGGGATTTTTTAATACTGAAACTCTAAAACTAAGGATGAAGCACAATTTTAAAATTCCACTCGGTACGTAAAGCAGTATAAAATCTTTGTTTTCGCTTATTTATATAACACTTTCAACGCATTAGAATAGATTCAGGAAGACTAATGCTTGAAGACAAACGATTAGGTTAAAAAAAAACTGAAGTCTATTAATGACAGAAGTGCACTATATCATAAAAACCTAGTGTGAAAGATGACTCAAGTGTGAACAATTAGTTTTGGCTGGGGAAAAGTCGATATATTTCTTTTGACAATTTTTCGATTTATCTCTTCTATCATGCGATAAATCTTTTCAGCAAACGTTTCTCTTTATTAGTTAAGAACAAGTAGTTTAAAAAGAAACTCGTTTAAATATCAGTTTATTTTTTAGTGTTCGTAAATGCAATTTATTTAACACCTTAAAATTGTTAGGCTATGAAATATTTTGAATTAAAATTATTTTAAATGATCGAAATTAATCTGTCAAAATAACTTGCGAAAAATAAGGTATTTTAATCATTTTGACAATGGAATACGAGCAAATGACGTAGTGTGGGTATCTCGATTTTGATTGGTTGTTGCATTTGCTTACGTTAGCAACTGTTCTTTCTATTCTATTTAGAAAAAGCCAACCCCGTCAAGTGTCAATTTTCTTAAGCGACACATTCTATATTCCTTCACAAAGATTTCAATTCTTTTATTTTATTTATTTTTTTCTTAACACAAAGACAAGAATGACAGAAAGCGTGTGAAAGATAAACTAATTATGCATCGAAGTACACAAAACGAAAATATATCACGGTTACAGTAAAATACATAAAAAATAATAAATCTAAGTGTAGTAAAATATGTAGATGAGAAATAATTATTTTTCAACAAATTCGACGTGAGATAAGGCTTTGTATTTAATTAACTTTCTGTTTACTAACATTCTAACTTATGGGGAGAAACTTAGCTCGATTTTAACACGTCGTCTTGTTTATAAGCGATTAACTGGAGTTGAGGTCCTAGATCACGTGTCTGTGTATGAGTGATCGTTTTCTTTTCGAGTTGCAATTACCAATTAACGGGGAAAAGCTTTACGAAGCATTTAAGAAATTAAAAACTCGTTGGAAAAAAAATTATTGTACAGGGTTAGCTCAAGTGAATTATTTGATTTTTAATATTTTAATTTTAGTAATTGTAACCCACATTACAAAAAAGAACACAGGAATGTAATAGAAAGCATACCGAATCTTTTTCAGTTTAAAATATTTCGATGAGTGCCGCTTTTGTTAGATGACAACCCTCTAATAAGTAATTAAGTGTGTTTCACTGATTTTGTAGCTTCATACTGTTAATGTTCCTTATGTTGCGAAACATTTTTTTTTTTAATTCTTGAAGTGTTTCTGAAATCTATGGTTCCTAGGAAGTGTTTCAAGTGTGTGAATGCTTTGCTACCAGCTTTCTACTCCTTTAGGGGAAATCTCTTCTAGTGTTTGCAAGTTTAAACTTTTAAGTATTATTCCTTATTTCCCACTTTCTTATTCTTTATTTTAATGTAAAACAGCACTACATGTAAATGATTCAAAGGTATATATGAAACGCCACTTTGTTCCAGATCTTTCGTTATGAAGCTTTTCAAATGTTGATAATATTACTAAGAATTCTAAAATCTTGAATTCTTAATTGTCCATTTAATTTAGTTACATTAGAATACATTTAGTTTAGTTCTTACGCTCTGTAAAATTTTTTTTTTAAAAAAAGAATAGAAGTTGGCAGCCCCTTGAATGACAAATTATTTACCTACCAAGATCTCCGAACTTTACACAAAGGAATTATCTTTATGACATGGATCTTGCTCCAAAAACATATATCAATCAGTCAATCATGGCTTTTTGTCAAGGAAAACGTTTATAAACGTGATTTTAGTGTTCTGGTGTGTTCTTGAACGAAAGAAAGTTATGTATTAGACGTCTTCTAATTGAGGAGACCGTTGTCTTCTTCATTGTTTTGCTCAAAATCCTGTCAATGTCTTTGAAAATCACATTTTAAAAACTAACATATTTATCTAATTATACGACTATTATAACTTTTTAAAAAATTAGTAAATAGTTAACATAGCTTTTAACATCTAGCGTTATTATATCGTTCTTATTTGCGTACTTCTATTTTTATTTTTTTGTCTTCTTTTGGATCTTCTACTCTATGTCACATAATTAGACTAGAAAATCTGTCTAAGCTTTTCTTATGTTTCAATATAACGGCATTTTTTTTCTTTAATTTAAATTTTTAAAAAAATTAGATGTATATACCAAAACTTATAGACTTCAGACATTTAAATCTAGTTTTTAGCAATTGTATTATGTTTGCGCATGATAAGATTGTAGATTCTACTACTTACTTAAGGTGTAGAATCTACAAATCTTTCCTACCTTTTTAAAAAAACACTTTTATAACAACAATTTTAGTTTTGCTGCATAAAAAATACAAAAGTTTATGATATTTTAAAAAAGTCATCGGTATGATATATATAAATTCACGAATTTACATAAGCATAAATTCCACTGCTTAAAATAAACTAAGCCTTTTTTCAAACGTACAGAAAGTTGATATATAAATTTGTTTTAAAAAAGGCCAAATTACTTAAATGTTGGCATTTTTCGTCAAATTTTGTTATTGCATTCAGCTTTTATTTTCAATTAACTGCTTAAGACCTAAAAATGTTAAAGGGAAATTCGTTTTTAAGAAAATAAATCTGTCTTTAAAGATATTGATTAGAAAACTTGAAGAAATAATGTAGCATAAAGTTAAGATCCTAAAATCTCACATAAAACTGTTATTGAAAAACTTATCACTAACGAATAATACTTATAATCACTTTAAATATTATTTTCAAATGTTTAGTGTGAGAGAATGAAATCTCTTACATATTTTTAGTAACATCTAAAAAATATATAAACTAACAGGTATTTTCAGAATTAATATTGCTTCACTTCTGTTTCACGAAACAAAATTTTAAAATTAGGATACTCTAAAAATAAGTGATTTTAATAGAATAAATAGTTGGAGAAAAGACATTTTCTAAACTTCAGAATACAATGGAAGTTGAAAAATAGTTGAGGCGTTTAAAGAAATGTTTTGTGAAGAAAAAGATTTTTTAAAAAAGTGCTTTACGAAAGTGAATGGTTTTGATAGTTAAGATAAATAGTTTAAAAATAACGTTTCGGGTATATCATGCCAAATGAAAAAAGCTGGTTAAAGAAAAAAAAATATTTATAATTTAAAACAAAAATATATTATATTTCTAACAAACCTTTAAAAAAATATTGCATAAACGTTGGTTATTAGAATAAACTGAAATTTCATACAAGACTTTAATTATAACAAAAATATTTTGCATGGTTCGAACTCAACTTAAGCTTCGTATCTTCCATGATCAGAAATATTTCTTTCACGCAATATTTATTTTAAATTTAAAAAACAACTTGCAGCGAAAGAATAAATTGCTTCTTATATTTCATTGCTTGTATCACTTTAAAAAGTTTTTTAGATGAAACAACTTCATGAAAGTGGGAATCGGAACTTCCATTTTATTCGTATTGATTAAATATCTTTTTTCTTTCCATGAAGTGCTTGTATGTTATGTTGCGAAAATTGGAAGTTTTGAAAATTCAAAACAACACTTTCGAATTCCTCGAGTGATCACAATTATTTTTGAAACTGTTTTTGAGTAGAGGAAAGATCTTCAAGAAAATAACTAGTTTAAGTTGGAATTTTTCTCGCCTGGGTAAAAAGATGTAGATTATTTAGTTATTCTTGAAGAAACTTTATATGTTTTAAAGAAGGGATAAAAATACAACTATGTTCAAAAATGTTAAGAAAACGTTCCATTCTAAATTAATAATCATAAAGCTCTGTTTTTAGTAAAAATAAAAAAATAATAACAATATTTTATTATTATTATTATTCATAACTTGATTAATTTAATTTTTTTTCTTATTATTAATACAGTTAAACTTGTATTATAGAGAAAAGAAAACAATTTGAAACGTATACCAAGACATTTGCCCGGAGAATATTTTCGTCACTCACATATACGATTATAATCAGACTTTTTTTTCTTAATTATGATCATATTTTGTTGCCATTTTAAAAATTATGCATTTAAAAATTAGGTTAACTTTTGTAATGTGATTTGTTTTAATCTAGAGTTGGTCAAATTCAATGAAAATTATGCTACTAAATTATTAAAACTAAAATATGTCAGTTGTTGTATATTTTAATATTTGAATATTATTTTTCGATTTTTATGACTCTTAAACTGTGTGTAAAAAAATATATTACAATAAGCATGTAAATTACGAAATAATTTCTTTTGCTTAGGGAATTGTTACTGCATACTTATTATTTCATAATAAATCATTGTTTAAAACTACTTGTTATTATGGAAATAGGTTTATAGTCTATTTAAGAAGAAAAATTATTCTTAAATAGGTAGGAAGAAAAGCTTTAGCTGCTTTAGAAATCCACTAAATATAATTTTTTTTATTTTTTTTTTTGCAAAAATTTGTAATGTTTAATGCAAAACTTCCGTGATTCTACTATTTTTATAATATTTAACCCATTTGCCTATTAAATTGAGTAATTCTGGCTCAACAGCCTTTAACTAAATAGTTTTATAATATTTAATGTTATTTTGATGTTATTCCTCTGTATTCAAATATTTCACTCTTCATATAATCACCTTATTTAATTTTATAACTGGCGTTAAACAACCGACACAATCATATGTTTATGACATTAATCTTCTACATCATAGCCTTGTAAATTTGAACCCAACCTGGAAGACAAGGGAACTGAGTCAAGCATACTGACCTTCTTGGTGGACTTTTTGATGAAACTAACCCACAGTCACGTTGCGTGAAGAGGAGAACTACGAAAATCTCCCACGGTTATCCCGGTGGACAGGAGATTCTAACCCATGATTCGTCTACCATTAGGGATATTTTACGTCAGCACTGTGGTTGATGCGAGCCGGGAACAAAATTCTCATCAACCAGTCACCACTAGGATTCTAAATAGGGTCACTTTATTGGGAGGTAATCGATCCATCCCCTGAGCCACCGCGACTCTAAAAGAATCACCTTAGAAGTAACAGTAAGCATGTAAACGAAACTCTTTTTTGCAATATATTTTATAAACACAAAGCATGTTTTTTTATAAATTGCGCCAACGATTACTTTGACTTGGTTTTTGGGCATCCCGTGGAAGGTATTTTTGCCCTCTTGCGCAATTTTTTTCAGAGAGTTTGCTCCCATTATTCTTCATCCGGTAGCATGTATGTAATACTTGATTTCAGAATTTTTAATCTTTTTCTGATTTAAATATAAATTCTTCTGCGGATTAAGTTCGAATCTTTACTTGAATATTCCTTTCCTCTATAGATTCGAGCCAAGTCAAAGCCAATTCTGAAAAAATAAATGTAAATATTAAATTTAGAGTATACATATTAAATTATGATATGAGCCTATACTTATCAGTTACAATTGTATTTTACCTAAATTTTATTATTATAGACAAAGAAATTCACCCAATAATACAATTACGAATTCCGCCAAATATGAAAAAAAGCTATTAATTTAATATCAGACCGACATGAAGACTGTACTTGATTTAAAGTGACTTTCATAACACTGATTTTGCTTTCTTGTTGATAAGAATACTAATTAAGTTTAGAAATAGAATCATACATTATTTTACTAATTTTCAAAACATCAATCAATAACATTGAGTTTGAAAAAAAACCTCTTGTACTCTAGTGTTTTTCTTATTTTCCATGTAAAGAAATATTTCCGAAAATATTTTTTTATTTTAAAATTTACTTCTTAGTTACTTAAAAGAAATATAAGAATTTTTCATATTATGAATGTTAGAATTACTGTGAAACTTAACATAATTCACAATGTATTAAAAAAACTAAAACAGTCGCCTAATCTTCAATCTTTGCATGGTGATCCTATACATCAAAACCTAACAGGACTATAGTATTATATTCTCCACTTTAAGAAAAAAATTATTAGTTTAACCAAGAAACTAATTTTAGTCTAGTGAATGGATCAGTATAGCCATTTCTGGCTCTTGGGACAATAAATTCCAACCAACTAAACAACCAACATTAAAAACAGTCGGTCAGAAAGCTCTTCAGTTATTAGTAAACAAACGCATTTTGTCTTGAGAAATGTCTTTTGTCTTTACCTCTTTTAATTTATTTTTTTATACGTTCAAAGTGTTTAAAATGTATTAAAACATATGCATTAAAGTAACTCTAAAATACATTTTTTAAATCTAGAAATATTTCTTTTGGCCAATTAGAATTTCACCTAAATTATCAAAACAATACGTTGAATCTACTTAATGTATTGTATAAGATGTGCATGTAGTCTAAAATAAAATTTAATATTGAAAAAAAATTTATGAGTATCCGTAACTTCTAAGACTATTTGGAAAAGAAAAATATTTTCATGAGAAAAGTGATGTTGTTTGATGAATGCTGTGTTCATTTGTACTTCACACCTGAAAATGTACGAGAGTGTTTAAATATTCTGCGCAATAATACCCAAAGACAATCTATCATTTCAGGACATGATTTCTGCCAGACAGAACATTACATAGCGGAATAAAATATGCAAAGGTAAGGTAATAAGTATAAAAAATGATACCAAAATGTAAGAAGTTGTACTATTTAGAAGTAGAAACGCTTTAGAACAAAATAGACTTTATGAAAATAAGAATAAATTTATCTTTCAGAGATAGTTTAAAGCAACGGTACTATTTCATAGCTCTTAAAGAACGCAAAAATTTGTTTTTATATACACGGAGAAAAATTCTGGTAAATTACCATACTATAAAGTAATGACACATCTGGTTAAAAAACATAATTCTGGTTAATAAAAGTAAAATGTATGGTTCTTAAATAATTCATTTTGTAATTTTTTCAGTAATTTTTTGGCAACGGTTTACCGGAAATTCTAGTTTCAAACCTTCTTGATACGACGCATTTAGATGAAATACAAAACTGGAAATTAAAGTCAACTGATTGAATAGTTTTTATGTCATGTATTATAATAAAATTACCAAAAAAATTCACGTCATGTATTATAATAAAATTACCAAAAAAATTCACGTCATATATTATAATAAAATTTCAACTTTAAAAGTTACAAAGTATACTATTGTAAGAATAGGTTTAAATCATTGAGAGAAATATGATAGAAAGACTTCCAAATTTTGAAAGCTAATATTTTGCATGCCCTACAAATAATACAAATTCAAAGTTATCTCACTCAACAAACTTAATGATGAATCGAAAGAATAACTCTAAAGATATGAATTTAAAACTGCTTTGACATCATTATTAATTTATGTCTTTACTACAAATCGCTAGATTTAAAGAGAGAGAGAGAATTATGCTCCCCAAGAAAAATAATACGTAGTTCTATATTTCATGGCATTCTGGTCTTGAATTTCAATTCGAAAAGGAATCAGGATAAGTCAGTTTATAGCGCTCTGTCGAAATTTTTTAGAACTTCGTTTATTGCCTGTACATACTCCAAGCACGTTTTCCACTCATGGAAAAACTTGCGGAACTACATCATCTAAAAATAATATATACCTATTTTTTTTACAAATTGTGTTAAGTTAATGGTATGGCAGTTTTTATTCTTTGCTGGTTATTTCCTTTTTTATTTTCTAATTTTATCGCTTGATAAAAAAAGGAACAAAACGAAGAAAAATTGTAAAACTGGGAACATATGGGGGAGCTTTAAATCACACTTCTTTTTGAATTTTGAACTTCTGAATACCAACAAGCAATTGGAACAGAATTGACCCTTTCGAGATGGGAGTTGTAAACGCTCTGTTATTGCTGTGGTCTGGATCCTCTTTCTAGAGCACTTGTCCAAGCCGGAGATTTTTTTTTTTTGTTTAGCCTAAATATATAAATTTACCGAAACATGAACGGGTTCTAAAGCAACATATACTACATATATATTTTTATTTGTATACTAATTACTTAAGTTTTTTCCTGTTTTATTAAATTTGTAAGCAAGTTTATTCATTATTTATTAACCATTGAATGACTTCTGGCATAATTTAATTTGCCATTTTTCATTGTTTAAAAATACTGCGAAATATCCAGATTTCATTCGTTTAATTTGTAATTTAATAAAAGGATGCAAAAACATTGAGTGCGACACTTTTCAATGTAAATTCATTCAATAATTCTAATAATTTTAATCAGTTTTGCACAATGTGAGCTCTTTGAAGAGCCTTCTCAAAGCATGCCATTTAGAAATATCCCTTTCCTCTCATGTTTATAGAATTAAAAAAAAACAGAGCATGTTAGTCATATATTTCTCATTCAAAAAGAAAAGTCTCATATGCATTTATTTAATATCCTATGGAGATGCAATGCCATCTAGTGCCTAAAATTATAATTTTTATAATGTTTCTGAACACTGTCACGAATACGCGACCACCGGGAGTATACGAGAAGACGCGTCAATGTGTTGTCTGGTAAGTCTGCGTGTTATAGACTATCAAGTATGCGTGACATTTGGTGCGAAAGGGTTAAGGTATTATCAATGGATAGATATTATTTTTTATCTATATATAGTTTATTACGATAAACAGTTTTTTTTTAATAAAAATTAGATTTTTTAAATTGCAGAAATTAATTTTTGGGGGGTTGAAATTTATGAATGATTTGAAATAAGGAAAGTATTTTAGGATAGAATTTGTAAGGATAGTATTTTAGGATAGTACATGAGGATAGTATTTGTCCCCCTTTTTAGGATAAGCCTTTTGTTTACCTAAAGAATGTACCGTATGAATTTATAAAATATCCAGAGTGGTTTATGGTTCTGGAATACAAAAAGTTTTTCCAAAAATAAAATGCCAAGCGTTATGCTGAATACATTATATACTAATAGGTATTTTGACACCTGTAACAGAAAAGGAAAACGAAATTTATTCATTTTTAGTAGTTGGTAGAGCTTCCAAAAGAAACATTTATAGCCCCAACACTTTAGGGCTTGATTTTAACAAGTGCTTGGCACTTGATTTAGAAAGGAATTGAATAAGTGCCTAATTGCAGACAAATATTTCACTACTGCTTTTGGGTTACTCAATTCGTCCTTGTGCTTCTCTATAGCTTTCAAGTTAGTGCACTGCTCTAGTATGTTCAATGCATTCGCTTCATTCTCACATTTTCAATCATTGCTAAACCTTGCTTGTCATAAACCTTTTCCACCCTGATAAGCGACAAAACAAAACTGCCATAACAGAAGAAATCGTGCTTCACTTTACACCTAGATACATTTCTGAATCATAGAATTTCCAACCCTTTTCAATTCTTCAAAAAAGTGCTACAGGTATCGGTACTGAACTTAGCATGAATTTAGATCAATAGCCCCAGTACTGACCAGAAACATTCAATATCCACCGATGAGCCAGGGTGTCTAATTATAGAGGTTATATAGAGCATTTAGAGCATAGAGGTTATATAGAGCATTATTTGTTATATAGAGCATTTTAAACTGTATATAAGTTTTAATCTTTTCATTATTTTATTCACGTATATAAGCCTTAATCTGCTCATTATTTTATTCACGTTTATAAGTAAATTCCTACCTTTGTACCATTTTACCCATTTCATAAAAATTTGATGAAATGACATTCCAGTTAAATTTATTTCGTTACCACCTTTTGATTGCTCTTGTACTATTTTATCAATGTTTAATATTTTTTTATGAAAATATGCACATTATACACATCTTTTAACCTGTAAAAACTAGTTGTTTGGAGCAGCATGTTATCATTTAAACTTTGGGCTATTAAACCATGCACTTACCTGCCAACATTCACTCTTTTCGAGAATGGATTTTCCAAGTGGTAGTAAAACAATTACCAAAAAACTATCTTCCTCAAAATATATTTATATTTTAATCTGGTTGAAATTCGCTATCGTAAGGACTAATATGCTTTTATATATTTGTTGTAATTATTTATGTGTAGTGGTGGTCAAACTTATTTAAAATTATAATTCAAAAAGTTTAGTGAAATAACATGAATTTCTCTAGCACTTTAAATATGAAAATAAAATCTTCCGGGAAAACCGGAAGAGTTGGCAGCTATGCATACATTCAATTGTGTTCAAGGGTGTTCAAAAACTTATTCATTGATACTGTATAAGAAGCATTAAGTTTATAAGTGTTTTATGATTTCACTGCACATATTTTAAAAATTCTGTTAAATCTACTCAACCATGTAAAAATATGAAAAATTCTTTTATTTTCTTACTGAAGAATTGTTAGATTAGAGTTAACTAAAAATATTATTTGATGGATGAAACTAAACTAAACTGCACCAATAATATCAAGCTTAAAAACTTTAATTTCATCATCCTTATATTCTTCATTATATTCCTCAAAACCTTCTTTTGACATTTTAGTATTCAAATTGCAATATAAACTTTTAGTCTTATCAATATACTCTATAATACTTTTTCATGTTTACTCATTACTTTACTCATTTGAATTAGCTCAAAATATTTACTTTCAATTTCGAGTTGTTATTTATCTTTCTTTCTAGCGAGAGTAAGTTTTCGAAAGTACAATACCTTAAGTTGTATTGACACATCCACGTCCCTCAGGAAATTAGTGTTAAATGTGGGATATAAAGCTGTCCTCTGGAATTCAGAAACACGGACGGGTGAAAATGGAGTTCGGTGAGCACATTCTATTCTGTCGGGAATATGTATGGCAAACTAAATAATTAATTTTGTATGAGCATTTCTCTTGGATTAATCTTGCTTTCTTGGCTTATGTTTCTTATCATTCTTTCATGAATGATCCTATACTCAGAAGCAATTTTGGTCGAGATTGATAGTTTTCGTTGAACAAGTATCAATTGATATACTACTTATGGTGACCATCTCTTTTATGTTTAAATATATATTTCACATTTCCATACATTTACAAGTACACATTCGCATACGTTGGAAATCACTTTAGAACGATTTTTAAAGTGTTACTGTACTGTTAAGAAAGGAAAGTCACTTTATTTATAAGTGCCATGTAAAATGCCATCATAAATTTCTCTCAAAAATAAAAATTCAATTGTTTACGGAATATATGTATAAACATTCAGTCTACTATCCGACCGGCCTGTGTAGGGGGTAGGGAACTGTCCTTGTATCAGAAAGGTTCTGGGTTCGAATCCCGTGCAAAGCATGGATGTTCTTTCCTTCTCTGTACTATCTGTCCTCACTGTGGGAGCGATGTTGGCCCACCAAATATGGTGCCCCTGAAAGAGAGGTCAACAAAATCACCCTGTAAATGCCTGAATTGACGGATGTTAACACAGGTGGGCATTGGGAAAAAAAACATTCAGTCAACTATTATATAAAAGTAGCTCACTTATATGGTAATGACATTTTGATTTTGCAATAGATATGAGTTATTAAATATGTTTTCTTCAATTATAGAGGACAAAAGAATTTATGTACAGATCGAAATTAACAACTATGTTCCTCGTTTAAATTTCTATTTTTAGCGAGCCTGTCACATAAAAAATTAGTCTTTTCCAAAACTGAGAACAAAATTCAGAATGTTCCTGGAAAATAATAAGAAAGGTAAGGAGCAGAATTTATATCAGTAACCAATTTGGAACTATCCTAGAATAATTTTGAATAATTCAGAACCTTTCTCACTAAAAAAAATTATGAAATTTTGTTTTTGAAATAAATTTTAGTTTAGTTATGTTAACAATGGAATGTTGCTTACTTAGTTAATCTAATATTGTGCGTGAGAACGATCTAGTATTTGAAATTGTGGTCCAGGGAGTTGAATGTTGATGAACCATGCTATCGTACCGCTATCTATGAAGGCTTGACAAAGTGACATATTCCTGTTGCCCAGGATCACCAATTGAGTAACCTAAGAAGGTGAAACTCTTCGCGTATGAAAAGAACAAGGGAAATAAGTAGTGTCCGAGTTGGAAGTCTGACCTCTGACCAGCTAAACTTTCCTGAAAGTCTGGCTCTTCTGTCTAATGTGTTTAACCTATTTCAAGGATTGTTTTCATTGAAGTAGAAACGTAATTAAGAAATGAAATTACTTTGATACCCATGGTTTAACTCTTCTGAAAAAATCTAATGGATACACGGTTTGTAATAATGTGTGACAGAACAGAAATCTAGTACGGCTTATACAAAGATTTCAAAGACAGAATTAATGTAGTTGCTTCAATCTTTCTATCCCCGAAATTCCTGAAAAAATATCTTACCTTTTGTAGTTGAAATAAATAAAATACTTTACGCACAGCTTCTTTAAACAAATATGAAGCATTTTACATTGATTTATCTCTTCTCTAATGACATTCGAGAAAATTGAAACACTGTACGATGAAAATAATAAAATAACTATCGATGAACGCGGCTTAAGTTTCTACTTTAAATAACAATTTAAAATTGTACTCAGTTGTAACATTGAACTCAGTTTCATGCAGAATCTGAGATAGGGGTTTTGAGGGATTTTATAAATAACCTCAAATCTTCTATTTCTACATAAAAAAAATATGTTTCAATATATTCCAAAACCCAATAAGAAACCATTAAATATCAGTCTACAGTTTTTTCATGAAACTCTTACTTTTTTTCGGGAAACCTCACGGGACGCAATCATTAACTAAACCAAAAGATATATATTTGGCCATCGGAACATTTCTGGTTTGCCCCAGTATGTGTAAAAAAGTATAATGCTTTTTTAATTATACATCTGTCACTCTAAAGTTTACTTGAACATAAGTTTTTAATTAATAAAACTAAATAAATAAATTTAAAATAATTAATTAGACTAAAAAAAAATTTTACTTTCTCATCATTTTACAAATTTTTGGCACTCGTGACAAACGTACAATTTAATAACTTTTTAAAAAAAATCTTATTTTGCATTAACATTAATAATGTCGTGTTGAAGAATAAAATTTAATCCTTCTCACCCCAAAAGTCTTATGAAAATAATTGGAACAATTTTTTCTATTGCTTGAGATTTTTAACAAAACTTAGATATTTTGTATCACTCATCTTAACTCAGCAACCAGTTTCTCTGTCTAAGCTACAGTTTTTTACGATGACATTTTTTGTCTATTTTTTATCGAAATGTGCAAGTTAAAAATGCTACATATAACAGGGCTCGTATAAATGTTGCTATAAACTTCTAGGTGAATTAGAGTACATCATCAGGATTAAAATTGCATAGTACCCAGATCAGAAAATGACGTCATACTCCACTAACCGTGCTTTCCTATTATAAACTTTTTTTTTTCTGTGCTTAGAATAGCTCATATAAGTGAAACGCCTCTTGCCGCTAATGAATACATTTCCAGGCCTAGTTTCTTATGCAATTTTAATCCTATTGATGTGAGCTTAATTCCCTAGATGTTTGTCGCTACATTTATGCGATTCCCCATTTTTAAACTTGCACATTTTGACAAAAATGAACTGAAAATGATATTTAGAAAAAAACTGCATCCTTAGAAGCAAAATTAATTTCAGATTCGAAAAGCAAAGTAGAAATAATTAACCTGCTCGCAAACTGTCTTGACATTGCATACAATGCCAAATGACAAAACGGCACGGAATAAAATATGATTTCTTTTATTTTGTTTCTTTTTTTAGTGTGAAAGATATGCATTTTTTGTGATCACCATGTACTCTAACTAATAACCGAATTAACCACACAAAAAAACGTTCTCCGGGTTAGAAGTGGCGATATTGCTCAACAAACATTTGCCCGGAATTCAGCACACTGATGCTTTTAACGGATAGAACCATTGCCTTATATTTCTTACACCGTTGTTTTTCGTAATCAGATACTACAATGAAAATAACCTAATAAGACAAATAAAATTTGCATGTGAGGAATTTGAATATACTATTATTTTCCTAGGTCAACAACTCTATAATTGTTTTCAATGGGAAAGAGGGAGAAGAAAAATAAAGCAGTTTCTATCTCTGCGATTCTCATATTTCAGACCTATCTTAAATAATATTTGTCATTGTAAGCAATGCCAAGGCATTGTATACAGTAAGTATAGTAAGTATTAAAGTACATGATAATTCTCTTAATATGGATAAAAATTCTCTTAAATTCTTTCTCTTGATTCTTTAAAAACTGTGTATATAAGTTTTTAGGCAAAAAAACATGTAAATATTTTGGCTAAAAACTCCAAAATAACAGTACCTAGCCATTCTTTTAACTGTTTTCATTTTTTAAATTTTGTTTTAAATTTTTTGAAAATTTTTTTATTTTAATATAAATTTTTAAAAGAATTTAAACAATCATTTTTTAGAAATTTGTTATTTGGTTTCTTAATTTTTCCTATTTTTAAAAATTTAATTTTCCTGATCCATTCATTATTTTCAAATTTTAGATTTAAAAATTCCGAAATATTCGTATAATTTACAATTCAATTCCTTTTTTGACCTCTGTTTTAATTCTTCCTCTTTAAATTCCTAAAACTTCCTCCACTCATTTGCAGCTAACAATGGATTTGGGCCTTATATAGTTGATTCAGATACTGTCAAAGTCATTAAACCAAAAATATATGTTTTTGTGCCAGATATCGGGATTATTATAGTAATCTATTAATTAACTGGAATATATTTGGTTATCCCTTCGATAATTTAAGATTGATTTCATGCTACTACAAAAAAATCCAATCATTAGATCAAAAGTTATTAAAAGTGCTCCGTTTTCCATTCTGTCCTATTAACACAACGGATTACGAAATGTTGTTTTTAGTTATCAAGGAATAGTTTATTAAGGAAGTTGATTTTGATGATGTTGATTTATTTCCAATTGTTCACTATTCCCTTCCAGACAGATACATCTAAGCAGTTATATTAAAGCATAAAGTGCTTTAATGAATAATTAAATTTTATAAACGGTAAAAATCATTTTTTCTTTTTTGCAAATATGTAGTTCCATCAAATTAATCTTCATTTTTAATATACATATGAATTACGAAACTATGAATTTTGAAAATTGCCAAGAGAGTATTTTACTTTTTTTTCAATCAATACACAGAGAGAGAGAGAGTCTACGTCTATCAATGTTCAACTCTCTTACCTTGTAATTTTGAACCCAATCAAGAAGACAAGGGAGAAATTTGTGTACGTAAAAGTCTTTTTTGATGCAACTAACCCGCATTTGCGTTACATGGAGAGGAAAACCACGAGAACTTCCCACGATTAGTGTGACTGCAATGAGACTCTTACTCATGATTCGTCTACTACTGAGGATACTTTACGTCTGCACCGTGGTCAGTAAGAGCCGTATGCGAAATTCGTAACGACCAGCCATCGTTGGGATTCGAACCCTGTTCATCTTATTGGGAGGTGAACTCTCTATCCCTTAAGACACCAAGAGCGGCAAAATCTACAAGACACCTCCGTTATCAAGATATCAAAAATGCAAGTGTCATCTACACAATAGTTTTCTCCAAGGAAAGTTAAGGAATCCATGTATTGGCTATTATTTGCTTTAATTTCCTGCCAAGGTTCATTTTCTTAGCCTTACGTGTTGGTGGAAACGGTAGCGTGAGAAATAATAACAAATTTCAATAAAATCAAGACCTTTAGCAACCATGTAACGGTTTTTGAATTCTATGCTAATGAGTTAGGCAGATGTAGAAGGAATTTCTAAAAATAGATTTTATTCTGAACTCAATTCAAGGTTGAAGTATAAAAAGATTACCGATTGTATTAATACTTTTTATGATAATGAGAAAAGAATTAAAAAAGATAATTTATTTTTAAATTAAGGGAAATATGTAATACATATTTTTCCATAACATTATTATTTAATTTAAAGTGTAAACACTATTCAGAATGGCAAAAAGTTACACTAGTTTTTACAAAAAATGTAAAAAAAAGCTTCATAATAGTTGGAAGATGCGATAAATGCTTTACACAGTATTATTATCATTAGAATATATGATAGCAAAGTATTCTAACAATGAATTTCAATCATTTCAGATTATTTTTTTATTTGTTTTTACTTTACCAAAAAAACTTTATTCAATAAAGCAAAATACTAAAATTTCACTTAAGCAATAGTTTCTTTAAAAAATAAGCAAATCGAAACACCTTCTGAACTGAAACACATTAATCATTTTTTGAACTCTGAATTTTGCTTTTAGCCAATAAAAGTCAGAATATAAATCTATATTTATCTATATTTTCTATTACGACATTTTGTTTTACAATATAACTTGCTTCAGAGAGATGCATTTTTTGCTCTTTCATGCAGAATATTATTTGATATCAAAATATATTTTCATTATATACTGAATAAATTCTAACAGTTGAATAATTTTCAATTAGTCATTGCTTGTATTGTTCCGAAAACAAAAATGAGAAATTATGATTACTTTATCCTCATTACGATATATTACTGATTATTTTATTCTATTCTAATCACATGGGACTTATTCTTGCATGATAAAACCTTTCCAGTTACAATATTAATCTTTAGTTATTGCTTTTTTTTCAAATCAGCAAAAATTATAATGCCTCTTATGCCAAAAGAGAGTTTTAAAAAATAAAACACACTCGCAAATAAATTACATTAATATAAAAAATATTAGAATTAAAGTCGTTAACAAATAAATAATAATTTACTTTTTGTTTGGAATCAGAGAAAAAAGTCCATATTTTCGTAAAGTTTACAGAAAATTAACAGTTATGTCAAGAAATTAAAAAAGTAAACTAAACTAACAACGATGAGCTATGAAACAAAACCCAGAACATGTTTATCCATGAAACGTGAGAAATATGTCATTTTTGTAGTTAAAAACAACCATAAAAATAACATTTATTGTTGCCCTCCAGGAAAAAAATATGAAGCAGAATAAGTTAAATAAAATGAATCGCTTTAAGTTAAACTAAAAAAAAAATATCAAATGAAATGAATGTTTGTTTGAAGGTCTTGAAAGCATTGCTTCTAAACTGTAGGGTCCTTAAAAGACTATTGCAGAATACATAAACTTTCCAGCACCTCAAAGTGATTTAAAATATTTTTCAGGTACTTTATGTATCTACAGTTGTGGTTACTTAGTTCATTCTGATGAGTAATTTTGGACACCGAAATTTACAGCAGTATTTTGAGACTGACTGTTAACTTTCATGATATAAGTTCCTTGTTTTAGGGAAATTTGGTATTACATATTTTAATACTGAATGTTTTAAAATGTTCGCGTTTTAAAATTCAAATTTATAAACTTTCTTTATCTTAAAGTGTAATGCAAAATTAATGGTCACCACTGACCACAGGGTGACTGAATACAAATGGCGATGCAGAATTTTCAATCTGTCTCCGCCCGATCAATACTTTTTTGATATCCGTCGCTGAACAATCGGTCCAATTTTTTGGTTTACGACTATTAATGTTTAACTCCGTAGCCTTGAAATTTTGAGCCAATCCAGAAGACAATTAAACTTCTGGATCAGTATCCCCAGAGGTACTTATTTGTTAGGGGAACATGAGGACTTTGTGACTCCACAGATTTAACGTGCATCAGTCACCATTTACTACACGTCTTCGGCCGACGGGGATCGAACCCACGAACTGTTGAACATGGGCCCAGTGCCCTACCGATCAGGCTATATCAGCCTACGATCAATACTTTATCTTTAAAAATGAAACCGGCGTACCTTTTATTACTATTTTTTATAAATTAAAAATGTAGAAGTATTATGAATACTCTTATTTCAGAATACTAATATATTCTTAATTTTCTTTCTTCATTTAAAAAAAAACTTTATAATGTTTACCATAGATAATAAAATTCCTTAAGTTATTAAGTTTAGCAGATATTTCAATCGTTTCTTGCTAAAATTAATGTTTTTGTTATCAATAAATAACTTAAATACCATAAAATAACTTAAATACCATAAAGTACGGTAACTCTGAACCAAAATTTACCACATTTATATTCGGTTTATTTAATTGACATTATTTCATCGTTTTCTTAACTCTACTATCAAGGTCATTGTTGTTTACTGTATATGGTAAATAAAGCCACCAATCTTTACCCACATTACTATGTGTATATGAATATTACAGATATTGTAACTACCGCAAAGCCAGCAACAACCAATAGAGAACGCTACGCATTTTCAACTTTTTGACTAAAGTATAATCATGAAATTGAATATTTATAACAATACAATATGAATTGAGTATTCGAAACACTAAATACTAACCAAAAATATTTTACCAATTAATGTTTAGATCAGCATATGTATATTTATTTTATTACTGTCCATTAACATAAGCCAATTCTAAAATTTTTACTTCAGGCTTAAATTACTTTTTGTTGCAACCGAAGCTGCCATGCTTTATTTTTCTGCGAGATATATGCTTTAGAAAATCTCATGCATGTTATCGTAAAGTCTTAGTATAAACCCAAGTTTTTCTACAATTAATTAATCACTTAAATTGGATAATGCAGTGCAAGATTTCCGGATCAAATTACGGTATAAAGTACAGGCACATCACCCGTAAAATCCATTTTTACAGTAAAATAATATACCGTATTTTTTACAGTATAATTTATTTAATGAGAGTCATTTGTTTAGATTGTCCAAATTATAATCATTTGTTAATAATCTATTTAATCTTAATAAATAGATGATTAACAGATTTTAAAAAAATCTTAATAAGTATCTTATAATTAAGATTTTATTTCTATAAGAATACAAAATTATTATAAATATATATTTAACGAAACATTACTTAAATCATTATTTAAAACATCCTAACAAAATTAATCTAAATATATATGTAACGCATAGCTAGTTTTTATAAGATTATTTAAACCATTACTTAAAGCAACAGAACAAAATGAATAATAACTACAGTGTTGTCAATAGATAAAGATATACCCGAGTTTATAAATATTTCTCTTTTGTGTCACCATATAGATTATTAGGAAATAAGTATTGAACAATAGTAAAGTTATTTCTAACTCTAAATGGTCTTCATATTGATTCATTATTGATTAGGACTTAATATACCTTACATTTATTTAAAAATACTTCCAAATAAATAATTTAATAAAACATACATTGTTTCAATATTCAAAATTGCGGTCATTTTTTTACAATTTACTGGGTAATAACAAAACCTTGCAGGAAAACTATGTAAACATAAACTTTGCTTGAAGATTTTTAAAAATTAATTGAATTAAAGATAAGTTATAAAATAAGAAAAATAATGCTAATTCAATTAATAATTATTTTCTTTTGGGAAAAAATTAAATATGAAAAAGAATTGATTGTTTAATTAAGCCTAAAACAATAATAAAGTCTGTAGTTTTATTTAAAAGTGCAAGGTGTTTAAATATTTATTCTAAATGATTTTTATTTCTGGAAACATTTTACAAATGCTTTTTTTAGTGTCAAATTGTAGAAAAGTGGTAAAAATCATTTTTTTAATTGAATAAATTTTCCAATTATTTCTGACACTGATATTTAATCTAATCTTACCTTTTACTCGAAACTTTATATTTCATTTTTAAACCAGGCAAATATATAAAAAAAATATAAGCTGTAATGACGTATTTTTCAATGCTTTTTTAAGTTCTCCTTTTTAAATATTTTTTCATCACTACATATAAAGTATACATTATACTCAGAACTTCGAAATTACCAATTAATTAGTTCTACCAGTCCTTTTTAAGGAGTGAAAGGAAAAAGAATTAGTAAACCAAATCTGAACAACACTGCAAAACCAGACACAAAACAGAAATACAAGTACCGACATAGTTAATGAAACTAAAATAATTCAAAAGTTTTATTTTTACGATTTATTATCGTTTTCCGTTTGTCCCGGTTGCTTTACGTTATTAGATTAAGCTAAACACGCTTTTAGTTTTCCATCCCATAAAAGAAAGATTCACAATTGTATTCAGCAGCATCTTGCATAATGATGTTGCTTGAGACTAACTCGTGACATTAAAATTTCCAATCGAACAATTTTCTTCTATATTTATGTATTCAGGGGGCCGTAAAAAACCTATTTACACTGTCTCTATAATAAAAATGCACAGTTTTGGTGTGTAATTTTACTAAGCATCAAATTAACTCAACACTTCACACATACATAAGTATATTTGGTACCTATTAAAACTGCACTAGTTACCATAATACCAGTAGAGTCTATTGCCAAAACTTATGAAGCATTATTGGAGTCAATAATATTGAGGTTACTTTTTTTCGAAGAAGTAAATTTCCCGCAATAATTTTGCTTTTTAGTATATAGCTTACTTTTTTGGTTCAATTAGTATCTATCACCAAAATTAAGCATCATTGGTGTCAATAATGGAATAATGAATAAATGAATAACTATCCTCCTCCAATGAAGTCTCCAAATGAATAACTATCCTCCTTCGATTTCTTTTGCTATGTACATAGTTTTTTTTTCCCTGTTTCTTAAATTTTAATAAGTACTTATTTGGCTCTCCTGCTCAACGACTAAGATAAAATTAAAATAAAGTAAGTGCTTATTACCGGAGCAAATTAAATTTAATTCGTGTCAATTTCAATTTTTTTTTTTACTTTTCGCCTCAAAGAATTAATACAATTTCTATATTAATTTTATTTTTCAGTACCATTTTTTTTTAAATTTCAATTACCGTTGTTTTAAAATTACTTAATTTATAGTAACACGTTTTAGAACTAGAACAACAAGCAAAGTAAACACGTGGTTTCGAATCACTTTAGAACTTTAGAAATACTAATTTGGAGACGTAATTTGCCCATTCTGACACGCTCATGTTGATCAGAGATACAATTTGACAAGAGGAATAAAAAATAATTTAATATTACTAAACGCGTAATAAACAATATTTTTTCGTGATTAGAGCAAAATGTTTTTTTAAATGATAAGAGTAAAATTACGGATATTATCTTTGTTTGAAAAAACAGAATGTTCCATAGTTTAATTTGAGCCGTGGTGGCTCTGCGGATAGAGCGCTTGCTCTCGATAAGGTGACACGAATTCGAATCCCAGTGATGGCTGGGCGATGCGAATGCTGCAACCAGTTAGAGTCCCCATGCCGTTAGGCTAATTGTGGGAGGCTGTAGGGGTTTTCCTTTCCATGCAAAGCAAATGCGGGTTAGTTCCATCAAAAAGTCCTCTACGAAAGCAAATTTTTCCCAATGCTATCTAGGAGTTCCCTTGTCCTATGAATTAGGTTCAAAATTACAAGGCTACGGAGTTAAACTTTAGTGGTTTTAAACTGAAATTCGGGTCTGCTGTTCAACGACAGTTATAAAATAAAATTTAGTTTAATTTAAAACAATAGCTAGAGCTAAAGTAATCGGAAAAATTTAATTCTTTCAATGTTTATCCAGAGCGATCTATTTGAATTTTTTGGAACAATATTTGGGAATGGGAGCCTAAAATTTATCCTTTCAACCACTATCCTAATGTCAAAACGATAGAATAAATGGTTTTCGAGTTATAAGAGAGACTTAGACACACCTACGAAGACAAAAACATGAACTCTTCATTTTATTAAAATAAACAAGCTGAATACCCGTTCTTTGTACGTGGTGGAAAAAAATCAATAAATCAGTATAGAACAACACTAAGAAATCATGGATGAAATTGAAAGATATATGCCAGAATAATTAATAAAACTAAAATCATTCAATTTTTTTCTATTTAAAATCATATTTTGTTCTTCCTGATGGCTTTACGTTATTAATTAACCAAAATGTTTTTTTAGTAATTAATCCTATCAAAGTAAAGATTAGCTGTGGCTCGAAGTAAGAATTTACTAGGACTAGGAATTATCTGAAAGCTAAGCAATTCTCTCCAGTAAATGTCTATTTTCTCCAGAAAAACCTCTTTCTAAAGTATCTATATTGAAACTGTACATTGCTGATGCTGTTTTAACATGTACCAAATGAAGTAATATAAAAACACATTGTCCCTGTATTAATATATTTGGAATCTGTTGAAACTGCACGAATTTTACCAAAACTAATTAAGCATCATAGCCGTCAATAATAGTATGTTGATTTTTTACGTTTCTTTTAAGCAAATAAGTACCATTTGTAGATTGATTTTGCTTTTAAGTTCATGGTTTATTTTTTAATTTTATTTATTTTCATAGTTTATTTTTTTTCGTAACTATTACTAAAACAATCATAAAATTTGTATTAAGTAGCTATTACAAAACATAATTAAGCATTACTGGCGTCAATAATAGTATTTTACTGTATCCCCTTAAACGATTAAGTAAATTTTCTCCATTAACTTTAATTTTCTGTACATAGATTTTTTTTAAAAATTTGATTCGAATTCATATCAAGCGTTAATTAAAGATTATTGTTTTTCAATAATAGTATGGAGAATTTTTGCGCCTCTCCCAAACTATTTGTACCATTTCTCCATTAAAGTTGCTATTTAGAACATAGATTTCTTTTTTTAGTTCCAAGGAGTGCCTATTATCGAACTTAATAAAGCTTCATTGGCATCAATAACAGTATTATTAAATTTTACGTTTCTTTTAAAAGGATTAGTACTGTTTATCCATTAATTTCAATTTTCAGTGTATAACTTGATTATTTTTATTTCAAAAACCTTAGATTTTAAATTATTTAGTTTCATTGAGTCGCATTTTTAAAGTATGACTAAAAACAAAATGAACACGTGGTTTCATATAACTTTAGAATTGCTAATTCAGTGACGTAATTCGTATCTGTCACCGTGTTCACGTTAATCGTTGAGTTTACACGATATAACGAATAAAAAACAATTCGATGTTAAGCAACGTGTAAGGAACTATAAG
The DNA here is from genome assembly GCF_982258835.1 of Parasteatoda tepidariorum. Taxonomy (NCBI): domain Eukaryota; kingdom Metazoa; phylum Arthropoda; class Arachnida; order Araneae; family Theridiidae; genus Parasteatoda; species Parasteatoda tepidariorum. The sequence goes on along the minus strand of NC_141762.1, from coordinate 36,910,181 downwards.
CTGGAAAACAATACTAATGTAATCATTAAAGTATTTTTAGAATAAAAGAAACAGAATCGTCTGCAGTTTAATTTATATAAGTGGTGAGTTCTAAGTCAGTGAAAAAATTCCATTTTTCAAACGTCTCTCGAGCGATCTTACTAATATTTTTGAACTTTGCCCCTTTCATCCACTGTCCAAATTTTAGGACAGTTTAGGAGTTATAAGAGAGCCAGACCCACGGACAAACTCTTCATTTTATTATTACAAACTAGAATATATTTTAAACTATTTTTATAAGCTTAAAAAGTAGGTGTTTTCTAATTATAAAATATGTCCCAAATTACTTTTCAAATTATCCTTGAAGAGAATATTTCATTTTCTAACTTAACCTTTTCTTAAGCATTTCTAATTCATTAACTCAAATAAAATTTTAATGACATTTGAATCATATATATGCATTTTAGATATATTCTTCAAACCTAACTGCGTATTTATTACATTTAAATATTATTCCTACATCCTTATCGTGTGAATTGATTTGGATTAAACTCATGGATTGTTTAATATTAGTCCAGACAGCATTATACTCAGATGACAACGCAGGCTATTTAGTCCTAATTACACTTACGGTTACGACTTTGAAAGATAATTATGTAAGTAGGGATGTCCGTTCAAGTTTCAATGCACTCCTAAGTGTATTTCAGAATTTTACTCACTTTATATGACTTCAGAATAATTCTGTTCAGAGTAATCCCTTAAGATATTCTGGTCTTTAATTCGTTTTGAAATTTCATTACATTTGAGCAAATTATTGTAGCTTAAAAATAACAGATATCTTCATTACAAATATCCAGTCAAACTTGTAATCTCAAAATAATTGTACCATTTAAAATGCTCATTAGTGAAGAAAATAGTTATATTTTCCAGGAGTGGTGCAATTGTGGTTAATTAGAGCACATTTTCTCAAAATTGCTTAAATATAATTTAATTTTGCAGCAATTTACATCTTAATAAAAAGTAACAAGATTCATATAAAGAATTATTTGATTGCTTTACTATATTCTCCCCAAATTTGAAATTCAAAAAATTCACTATGTATGCTATTAAACTATAACAATATATTTTCATAAATCAATGAATTTTTATTTAACATTTTATCACATTTTATCATGACATTATTTTTTCGTTTGTCTAAAAATTACCAATTTATTTATGAAAGTTTTTGTCTACCTATAAGTGATGCAATTATTGCTGAGTAACAAATATTTGAATATATTTAAAATATCAGTTTATCAGACCTTAATATAAAGTAACCTTAAACAAATAAACAATTTTACCAATATTTTATCTTCCATAAAATTTCAAAAAATGCTACCATTGGACTAAAAGAATATATTTTTCAGAATTATATAATATTTATTCCACATTTAGACGCTGCGAACAAAATTCGATTAAAATAACCTTTAAAAGCTTTATATTTTATTTGCTTCTATTTGCAATATTTTTGATGATCTTATCTATTCTTTTTTGAAATTAGATTTGAATCTTACTTTAAAAAATATAGTTCTTAAGAAATTAGGAATGAGATAAAAATATTTTTAAATTGTATTTTTTGTTCTTACTCCTTTCAGGAACTAATCAAAGCAAAAACTTCCTGACTTTCCGTTTTATTTAGTTGCTATGTATGCATTGTCATAAAAAATTTTTATAAGATTTAACTCCTTGAATAACATTTGATCAGATGATCCAAATTTTACGTAGTAAAACTTAAAAGGCACACCAATTTTTACTACGTTTTAAAGAATGTAAAACTAAATGAAAAATTCAAAATTTGAACGAATTCAGTTGAATAGTTTCTGAGAAATTGCATTTTAAAAATGTCAGACACTATTTAATTTAATATGACAAAATAAAATTTAAGCAAAATCAGTCGAATAATCTCTGAGCAATCGAATTTTAAATATACTACTTTTTTTTAAAATTCGATTTCTCAGAAACTATTAGACCAATTTTGCTCACATTTTGCATTTTGCCATGTACAGTTATTTTCTTTAAAAATATGTGAAAAAAGTGCACCTTACAATTCAAAAATTTTTTGACTATTATTAAATAAAATGATAAAAAAGTAAGAAATATTTATTTGAAGATATTTTTTGCATGGAATTATGGAAAGTTATTTTCTTTAAAAATATGTGGAAGAAAGTATACCTTACAATTCAAAAAATTTTCGACTGTTATTAAATAAAATAATAAAAACGAAATAAATATTTATTAAAAGTTAGTTTTTGCATGGTGGAAAGTTATATTTTTTTAAAAATATGTGAAAAAAAGTACACCTTACGATTCACAAACTTTTCGGCTATTATTAAGTAAAATAATAACAAAGAAAGAAATATTTGCTAAAAGTTATTTTTTGCATGAAATTACCCTTAGATAAACTAATCTTATAATTGTGTGCAAAAATTTTTCAATTTGATATAATGAAGATATAATGAAATACGCAAAAAATAATATTAATATTAAGAGGTCCAAACTATTGTCAAAGTTATTTACGCATTGAATTTTATTAATCACATTTAAAATCTGTCCGGCAGCCATTCAATTACACAAAACTCCGTGAGTACAATCGTTAAATCAAAAGTCATTCAAGATAGTTCGGTTACATACATTTTTGTGCACTGTACATCATAGTTTATAACTTCTAATGTATGTAATTTATAATTTCTTTTTCAGATGTGATAGAGTATAAGAAAGGCATGATATTCAGATTTGAATGTCCTTCTACATGAACTTCTTTTATTTAAAATATACCTCCTCTTCTATTTGTTGGAATTTTTATCACTTGAAAGCCTCATGAGAGGAGAATTCTTTATATTTTTGAGTAAGTATTTTAACTTTTGTTTCATATATTTATAAAGTTTTTTATAAAAAACATTATATAAAATAGACGTAAAGATTTAAAATAAAACATGTATGAAGTTTTATATTAAACAATAAAATAAAATGTTATATTAAACATATAATAATTTTTAATTGTTTTTTTTCTTTATTTATTGATCATCAGAGTATAAATTTATTAGTTTTAAGTTATGAAATTTTTTTTCAAAACAGAAAAATCCATGAATATTTTTCTTTAAATACAAAACTTTAGTGTTCAGTTTTCACCAAAAAGAGCTTCTTTGATTTACTTTTAATCCATAGAAATATTAAAAAGAAGTTTCTTATTACAATTTTATTAAATTATTTTCAAGCTCGTTTTAAAACCAAGGAAAAAAATTTTAATGGTATTGTTAAATGATTTTTTTTTAAATGTCGTTGTTCATAAGGAGATATTTTACTAGATGTTTCCTGGCGATCTTTTAGTAGACGTCAATGCAACTTGGCTTATCCACATTCCATCAATTATGGTCATCTATGAGATATCTATATCACAACTACCATGAATAATCCATAAAGAAAAACGTCAAGCAATGATCCATGTTTGATCTACGAAGTTTTCTGGACAATGAAGTAAAAATTTGAACGTCTAATAGATGAATTGGCTTGTATGATTTACAACCAAAACAGCTCAAAATTGTCAAATTATTGCAATGTATTCATAATTTAAAAAATACCGGTTTAATAAAGATAAAACAATGTGTGGAAAGAAATGAAATAAATTAATGCTTTTATTTTAGAAACTTAAAGAGTTGTCCACAAAAAATTCCGATTTCAGTATTTCAAATAAAATTGCTCATTATTAAAGGATAAATTAAGGTAAGATTAAAGAACGACAAATGTACTGAGAAAACAATGTACTGCAGAAAGGTTTAGGAAGCTCATTTCATGCTTATTACACATTCAAAAGCCACTTTTTTGCTATTCAATTATTCGATAATTTTTCCGTTCATATAATAACGATGTACCGGAAATTCTGGCTTCAAAAAATTATAGTTGTTATTACCACACATTTAGTAAAAAAATCAAAACTGAAAAGTAAATTTAATCGATTAAATAATTTTTATGCCATGTTTTAAGATTATTTTCAAATTTTACCACACATTATAAAACTATATTTATTGTTAATTTTACCAAAATCTTCAACAAAGTGTTTCGGTAAAAATTACCGAGCTTTTTGTTGTTCCCATAGAACTACAAACGCGGTGAATTTAACTATATTCTGGTAGTTTTGGCCATACATTTTTCCTTAGTGTGGTTTTTCAGTAAAAATACAAATGTTTTTTTTTTGTAAAATATATATGTTACAGGATTGTGCCAGGACAGTTTAAGGTTTATTTACATATCTGTGAATGCCTTAGGATAGAGGGATATAATCCAAATTTTAAAAAAAAAATTACCCAAACCACATTTAAGTAGACTGTGTGAAATAAGTTTCAACTGCAAAATAATTATAAGACCGGAAATTGCAGTAAATATGACTATAAAAATATAAATCTCCTATATAACTTAGTTTGAATCTTTCTCAGAGAAAACAAAATCAGCTTAAAAATCTAAATGCGATGAAAACGAGTGTTTATAATCATAATAACAATGAAATAATAGTAAATTATAATTGTTTTACAAGCTAAGGAATTTATTAAGAATAGAAATCTGTAATTAAAATTCCTTTTAAAAAAAACTACTTTTTTATAATTTTTAAATTTCTACGACAAAAAATTTAAGTTGTATTTGAAACTTTATTTATAAATAGTTTAAAAATATGCTCGTGAAAGTACTTGGAAACTCAAATGTAAAATCTAAAATTGTTGATTCTCAAGAGTATTTATCCAGAAAAACATAGCTTTAGAGCATGAGTAAATCTTTGATCCTGGAAAAATGCTTCTCTCTCGATGGAAATGTAAGCAAGCATCACAAATAAAACAACAAGAAAACGGGTTATAAAAAGATTATTAATAAAACGCAGACTATTTCTTAAGAATTCATGAAGTTTTATGAAACATCAGAAGATATTTAAATGCTCTAATATTTTTTTTACACATAAAGCATGATGACATATATATATATATATATATATATATATATATATATATATATATATATATATATATATATATATATACAAATAATCACATGCAATTGAATTGAAATACATTAACGTTAGTGTTGAAATAGTGTAAGATTTAAAAACAATATTTATCGAATGTTAAATATTTATCGAAATTAGAAAAAAAAATCGAATACTAAGTTTCAAATAAATGTCAAACTGTCGAAGAATAAATTATCAAAAAGTGTAATTTGATTTTTTTTTCAATAATTCATTGCATCTTTAAGTAAGATTTATACCGCCTAAAAATTTTTAATTTAGAAAAATAAATCCGTTTACTTTTTACATAAGATATTTAATTTCAGAAATTAATAATTTTATTACTTAACACTGGTATTCAAATTAAGAGATTCTTTCTATCTAGTCGATAGATAGAAGAGCTAGAAAATTTATTTAATTTAAATTTAGTATGGTAATCTTATATAATTGATATATACATTGAAGATTTGACAGAGGGTCTTAGAGGCCTCTTCCCTAGCCATATTAGACATTCATTTAAATTTTTGGTACATGTTTTTATAATGTGTTCTTATTCTTAAGAACATTTTTGTTGATACAGTATAAATTTGCTGCACAATAGTTTTAAAAAAGGGTAAAAAAATTTAGACTTTGTTTTATGAGACTGAGATAAGTAGTACTTGATAACTTTAAAAATTTTGCACTGATTTTTTTTTCAAAAAATTAAGGAAATAAAATTATGTGGTAGTAATAATGATCAGATAATGTAGTATTGAACAAATAAGTACCTGTGTTTAGCTTCCATCATTCTTTAATTTAGCGAAAATCAATTTAAATAAAGTTTTAAAAAAATCATTTAGCAAAAATTACTGAAAACAGAAGATGTTTTCCAATGTTTTTTAAATATCTGAAAACAAATAAGCGTATAATACTAAACTACACTTCAAGAAATGATAATTGTAGAATTGTATTTTTATAATTTTGTCTCAACATATTCCTTTAAAATTTTAAATACCGTTAGTTATTTATCTCCCATTCTGTGAATGGTCAATGGCCTTGTATTTTACATGTTTCGAATGATACTGTCAAATAGAGTAAATAAATTATAATTTATTCATGAAACGCAAACAAGGATAACTAAAAGCATATTTAACATTATTTCTTCGTATTTCTCTTTCCTTGATGGTTTAATTTTATAACCAGGGAATAAGAGGCTTATGGAAGTAGTTTTTCAATGGTCTGAGCCGGGTTCATTTTGAATGGTGCATTCTTCTATGCCTTTGAAAGAGCCACTGGGATTGTTGTTTGTATAGAGAAGAGATCTTGGAGAAATATACTCGCCTTTTTAAAAGTGCAATTGATCCTTTATTTACTATTTGTTTTAAGAAGATGCACGACAACATTTTCTCATTGATTTTGTGAAATATTTTGTCGTTTGGGATTCACCAGCCAAGTCACCACGTTTCATCCTTATAAATTCACCACTACCCCATTTGCCACTATGTATACTTTTTTTTAACATGAAAAATTATAATCGCCATTTACTATATCTTTGTGTCAGCAAGATTAGGGCTTTTAAAATGATATGCTGTTAATTCCACGTTATTACCTAGGTATCGTTTGCGCAGGTCAGATGTGAAGCTCACCTTTCTACGTATAGGATATACTGAGCTGGCTATCTTCATTTGCTTTTCAAAGAATCTCTCCCCAATGCAATACTTATAATATTTTTTTTTCCAATTCATCATATTTCTATTATTTATCCTTGTTTTAAACTACATCATTTTACCTTTTTTCGGTAGCTCTATTTCATATATAAAAGATTTATGAAATGAAACCCATCATCCAAATATCTTGGCATATCCTTACGCTATTGCAATTTTAAATTGTATATTACATTTTTATCAAATTTCATCCATTAATGAATGCATTTATCTTTGCATTATTTTACAGTATTCGCCAGTTTACCTGACTTAATAATGTGTTTTTCTTTTACTTTACCTCTTAATGCGTGTTTAAAACATTGTGCTTTGTGCAGCACATTCCTTTTTGAAGCTTGTACCATTAAACCGTACATTTCATTCAATTCAGCCACATAAAGTTTGCAAAAAAAATTGTGGGAAGAGCAATTGTAACTAGCAACGTTCCTCTCCTGTCTGGGAAAATCCTAGCACCGTTACCGAAAGAGTGGGACCAATTACCACGGGAATACCTAAACTACCTTGCTCAAACTTGCTTAAATTACCTTGTCAATCTAGGGTCTACATACTGTTAGAAATTAATTAAAATGTGATCAAACTCCTAGTTAACCTATTTGTTTTGATCGATTTTGCATCCCCAGCTTCATATCTTCCGATTCCGACAAGTGTTCGCATGAGTCTGCTTCCTGAAACTGTTGCATACTTATTTTATTTGTATCGCATGAACTACCTTCACATCTAATTTTATTTAAATTGGTCCACTATTTCAAAAGTTATCGATGAAACAAGAAAATTCACTTAATTTTGAACTTAATTTAGAGTATTAACAAATAGAGTTTTGTGTCAATAATTATAATTTTTTTCACAAAAAGGAAAGTATATATGAAATTTCCTTTAGGAAAAGCTTCCTTCATTAAGATCCATTTCCTTGTAAATCTGGAATCAAGGAATTTAAATCTCACTTCTTCAGCTAAAGCTTGATTTTAGTGAATATACCTTGTAAAAATGATGAGTGCTCATTTATTTTAGAAAAGCAATATTTTTGAACAAGGAATCTCAAAATTTCTCAATTAATATCTCTAATTCCATGGATAGGTTGACTAGATCATAAGAGTCTTTTTAAATTGTTTCTTGAATCATTTATCAAATTTATTCCCAGAATTTTATTTCATATTTTATTTCAAATTATTAAATGCATGTTCTTCATAAACTGATTAATATATATGTTATGCAATGAAAAGGGATTCATGAAATCCTTGTGTGCAGTTTCGTACAATTCTGTACCAAATATATAGTTGTAGAATTTAAATAACATTTAAGTTTCGTCAGAGTAACGAACGACGATACTACTTTATTAAAATTGAGTATCACATATCTTCCATTTGAAATTAGTTTTTATATGAAATGTAGGAGATAATAGCAATGAGCAATCCATAATACCATTTAATCACATAAAGTTTTAAAAAAATACCGTTATTCAAAATTACGTATCATTTTACGCTACAAGCGTTAGTGCTCCTGTCTGCCTTTTATAATTTCAAAAAAAAAAAATGCTAAATGCACAATAAATTGCTTCTAAATTCTTTTAAGTGTCAGTGTTTCTTCAGTTTTTTTATTAAGAAAGATAATCCTTTTCTAGTGCAAAATGCTGTATTTGCACTTTATATACAGTTTTGTCCCGTCCTGACTCACTTCTTGAACAATGAGAAAAAGAGCACCGTGATCACAACTAAATTACAACATCGTAACGCAACAATCGGATTACATTGCCTTAAATCTGAAGAACCTTGAATCTAGATCTTTTGTTGGAATCTTAAACCAGAAAAAACACGTTTAAAGCGAAACATCGTTCCCATATGCTATCTCCATGAATTTTACTTGTCGTTAAGTGTCATAAAAATAAAATATAAATACTAATTTTAAAAAAAACGGGTAATATAATTCAAATAAAGCTCGTTTTCAGTCAAATAGATCTGTAAGTTTTCTAGTATCATTGATGTTATCCATTACGTTAATTTAAAAGAAAACCCATCTGCAGTTTAAATTGAAACAATGCACAATGCCAATCTTGTGAGAAAAATTCGTTCTTCACACCCGTTCCTTTCCAACAAACAACCTAACATTTTCGAACGATCTTTTCGAATTCTGGTTTAAAATTGATCATTGCATTCTCTTTTTTCAAGTTCAATGTTCCAATCACAAAAAATTTTGAGTTTTAACAGAAGCACAGACATAAACTTACACAAATTCTTTCTTTTGTGAATATTACATTGTGCGTTGCAGTATTTAGTTGCTACTGTTATGACTCAAAAATTATTAACTTAAAGTTTTGTGGAATCATATCAAATAAAAAAATTAATCTCTCTCAACTAAATTATAGCTACGGTAGCTCTTGAGGCAATAACTCCTATCTATCTAATAACCTAATAAGAGATTTAACAAAATGCAAAATTTCTCTTTAAAGATGAAACGTTTTGTAAAAATAAATCTACGGCAAATAAATTGTTTTAATAATACAATTCATTTTAACATGACGTCAAATAATTAACATTATAAACGAACTTTCAGTTAAATAAATTGCTCAACCTCAAAAAAATCTTATAACTGAAATATGCTCGAATTTAATTTTAAATCTGTTAAATTTAATTGGGAAAGTGTTAAATCTGTATAAAATAAGTAAATAAATTCATAACTAATTAAGGTACTTATTGTTCTTTCTCAACCATTTTGGAAAGGGAAATTTATTAATGCTCTTCTGCAAAATAAATTTGAGATGCGATCTTATTTTCCCTGGGGGTAATATGTAAGACATATTAGCATAATTTTTAATTTAGTTATTTTAAAAAATCCCATTACTTTGATAAAAAATAAAATTCGTTTTATTTAGTCAAAAAAGTAACGTTGGTTATCTAACAAAAAAGTCCATACAAATAATGCAATAAAATAAATTATTTCAGTTAATTAATTACCGTTGAGTTTAATTAAGGCACATCTCGAGAAACAACTTTGCTTCAAGCAGTCACAAAATGTTCACTATTAAATAGTTTCGTAGTATTGCACGTGAAAAATGACTCCAACTTATGTCCAATTCTAAATTAAAAAAAGAACTAATTGTTGACAATACCTTCTACCAGGGCTGTTCTAGACCACGTTTTCGTGTTTTCACTTGCATATTTGACAAGAAAAAATAAAAGTAATAAAAGACTTTCAAATATTTTGTTAATTTTAGCTAATTAAAGTACAAAATATACTATGCATTTTTTTTTAAATCTTCATTTTTATTGTTATTTTACTATTTTTAATATGTTGGAACATTGTATAACCTCTGTTTGAGGCTACTTTTGTTTATTCGCTTATTTTACTAGAAATTAAATACAATTCACTTGTTAAGCTATTTTAACCTTTGCACAAGAATCTGCTACTTTAACATTTACATATTTAAACATGAAAAAAAGATAATAAGATTCGAAAAATATGAAAGCTACTTTATTTTATTCACCAATTTTAAACTTTTTATTCTGACTGGTAATCAGACATTTGAAACATAGAAGTTTTCTCATTTCATTAGCTCGGAAGGATTGATTTTTTTTCTTAATGTCAGCCCACTTGTCTATAAGAACATCCTAGTTGTCGTGCTCGATTTTGTAAGTAATGTTTACGAAAATTTCAAAATATACCATCAAAAAGAAATGAATTAATAAAAAATAATGAAAAATGTTTATCGTACATTGGTATCAGTTTACTCAAAGTAATGTTTTGACATTTACCTTATTTTTATCCAAAAACAAGATTCACCCACTGTAGAATCTTTAGAGAATAGGGGGCTCATGAAATCAAATTCATACGAAAACTCCAATATTGCCAATAGCAATGTTTTATACTATCCAAAACTTATAAAATACCCTCAAAGAGGATTAAAACTCTTTTTAAACTTAAAAAAATACCCATATGTTTCTTTTATTGTACAAAAATTCGCAACTTCTTTTCGTTCAGTACCAAAGTAAGTTTTGCAAAAAACACAGTAATATCTTATATTTTTATTAAAGTCATACATAAAGTCATTATTAAGTTAATTAATATTTCTAAGTTAAGGTTTATTTAAAAATTAACCTTTTTTTTCAAAGTCCATTTATTTTTTATTCAACAAAAATTGAAAAACGGTTTTAAATTTGTTAGACAAGTTAACCTCAAAATGCAGCAGAATTTTTTTAAATATGTTTTAGTTAATAATAATATTTTTCCAAAAATTTGTTAAATTTTAAATTTAGTATATAAATTTATTTATACACATTGTTCTTATGCAAAATTTTACTACAATAAGACCAAATAACCTTCATCTATCAAAAGGTACCTTAAGATTGAATCAAGTTTAGCATGTCTTATATACTAGTGAACTGATGTTTAATAATCGTAGTTGCAGTTAGGCCACAATGCTCCCCCGCCAGAATTTTATTAAGGATGGAATTCGATGAATGGATACCACTAGTTGCTGTATTTACGAAAGACCGGGAAAGTTGGATTAAGGTCACCGGGTTCTGAGCTTTAGCCATGAGAGCTATATTAAGTTCAAGGTTGTGTGTGTTGTCACTCCTGTGTTGCCATTAGCAGTCGAGTGTGTGCAGAAACCAGTTGAGTGTAAATGAGACTGAGAAGCAACAGCGTGAGGAGGACGATGACGAAAGTCACAATTAGCAAGTCAACTATTCAATGTTCACCATCCATCGAAGTACGTGCGATCATATCACGTCCGCAAGTCACCAATATGGGGAAAGTAAAATTGACAATGCCAAACTACATCTACCGTTCTTTGATTTAATACCAAACTTATTTTTATTTAATTATGAAGTAAATAAGTTGCGATTATCTAAAAAAAACACATCCCTTTAATGCATTCTTATCTCGGCTTTGTTGGCAAAATTTTGGCTCTCTTTTGACAAATTTTTTAATGACTTTCTGACTTAATTTTAGCTGTATCACACACACACACCAAAAACTCTGTAATTTTTTCTGTCGCGGTTTGATAACGCGTTTTGCAAAATAACAATAACATATGGTTTAATATTAAGAGATAAAATTTGATAAATGTGTTAAATTTTTGTAATTTTTTCATAATATCTTAGAGAATGACATAGAAATCGTTTATTCGGTTAAATTAACTTTTTAGATATATATTTTTTTCTTAGTGTGTGGTAGAAAGAATTTTAATTTTAAAAACCAGAATATCCAGTAAGTCACTACCTTATGCACCAAAAAGTACGATATGATAAAAGAGCCGTATAATTTGGTTTTATTAACCAGAATTATGGTTTTTTGTCATTACTATTCAGTAAAATCATTGCTATGCAGTAATATCAATACTATACAGTAATGTCATTACTATACAGTACGGTAATTTTACCAGAATGTTCTTCTCCGTATGTAGTCGTTGGCTTGCTGACGTAAATTTTATTTTAAAAAAAGTCTAAACATGTTAAATCGCATGCTTAATGTCTTAATGGGAGATTACTTGACTGAATAATAGAATAAATTTAGTTTAATGACGTCTTTAGCCAGAACTCTGTACAAAACAGTAACGCATTCACTTAATTTATGATTAAATAAAAAAAATTCAGTATTATATCAAAATTCAGTGCTTTTTATTTCGATTTTATATTCTCTTTTTTGTTAGGATACATTTTTATAACGCTGAACAATAAAAAAAGGCATTATTCAACAATAAAAAGAGCATTAATTGCTGAGACAAGCTTATTTAACGCTATTCCTTCCTGTAAAGTTCATCTTTATGAAAATGCTTTGCGTAAACAAATAGCTTCATTAAACAAGTACCTATCAGACATGATATTGGTTATCAATATCTAACATTAATGAAGTTGCCTAAGTGATTTACGGTCCCGGTATGTTTTTTCTTCAATATAAAGTATTTGTTAACATGGTGTCTGTGACTTTGCGCGTAAATTTATATTTTATCCTTTTATCTATTGAAATACATTTTACATTAAAAAAACTGTCTATACAACATTTTTTCCTAGAAATAAAACATTAATTTTAAACGGCCTACGTTAAATTCCTTTTTTAACCATCTGTCGAATAATAAATGCTTAAAGTTCGAAGCTTTTTTTAAAGAATAATCATGATAACAATAACACGAAAACAAATTATATATGAAATGAGAGCACGTGAACGGCGTAATATTTATTTTTTGAATATTGTTAGAATAAGTTTCAGAAAAAAGTGATCGTCTTAAGTAAATCTTCAGTTACAACCAAAAGAATCAGTATTGTTCTAATTTCAATTCTTATTTCTTTTATGGTTAAGTCCCGTTTTATTTTTAAACTTTTTGCATGTCACAAACTAAGTTTAATGTTTTCTTTTATTTTAAATGGAAACAAAGAAATGTTTGAACATAAGTACATAATACTTGTTGTTCAAATGTCTACGATAAAACTTTTTGGAAATATTTACCATGTATTTAATATCACTGGAAAAAATTTGAATCTCTTAAATAAAAATCAACATATTTACATAAATAGAACGACAAATTTTGAATAATTTAAAATAAGATTTGTTAAAGAAATCGCAATGCAACCCAAATCCTTCGTTTGGTATCCTATGGTATCTAGCGTAATATTACTTAGATAGAGAGGTAAAAAATGTTTCATATTTTGAACCAAGTAATGCATGTTTTTAATCATTTGTTGTTATATTTAACCATAAATTTTCAAATTGAAGGCTTGTCTTATTTTTAAAGATATTTTCAAGCAATCTTTAATAGAATGTACAGGGAACGCATTTTTATGAATTCGGTTTAGTTTTAATTTGCTTCTCACCCAGACCACCTTTATTGGTGAATATGATTATCAACCTATTCTAAACCGTTTACATGATCTTTTAAACTATGAAATTCTTTGCTTTCAGTATAATATTTCTATTTATAATTTTTATCTCCAATGAGAATTTATTTGAAAATATTTCCGCAATCCAACAGGCTTTTGTGTGTTCATACCTACCTTCTTCGGTAGCGAATTGTTAGATTTCAATGTAATTTTTGTTTTATCGTTTCATCATTATTAATTTGAGAATATTAATAACACTCAATTTTAACAAAGATGCGGAAAAAATACATGAAGAACTGTCTTTGTGGGAACACCTTGAATTCATCTGTTTGTTTGAAATAATGGAAGTTCTGGTTTCATTGAACCAATAATTTTTATTCGAACTAATAAATTTTTATATTTAGATTTTTAGATTTAAATTTTACTTGCATTTTTCAGAAAAAAAGTTAAGAAAAAACTGTTAATTTACAACACGTACGTTTAGTCGCATTGAGTGAATTACTTATTTTATAAACTTAAAAAAAGTTTAAAACTCAACTTATGAGATTCGTGCAAATTCATGCAATTTCGAATTCTCGGGTTGCAATATCATCATTTTGTTTTAAATTCATTACCAACCATAAGAACAAATGTATTAGGTAATAAACTACTCAATTAATAAATAAAAAATTTTATCGCTGATTTTATTCGAATGTTAGATAAAATAAGAGAAAGTTGTAGGAAATTAATTATTAACTATGTCAACATTCATCTATCAAAAGGTACCTCATGATAGAATCAAGTTAACATGTCTTATATACAATTGGTATTGGTATTTAATAATATTGGTAATACGTGAATTGGTATTTAATATTTATAGTGGTAGATAAGCCACATTACTCCCCTTCCAGAATTTTATCTGGGATAGAATTCGATGAACGGATACCACTAGTTGATTCATGCTCTTTATTTACACTCATGTCCATAAATTAAGGATAATGAAGTTCAGGCACAGAAAGAGACGGAAGCCAAACAAATTTGACTTATTTGTAAAGTCTATGTATTAAACAAAAGGTAAAGAGCAAAAAAGATGCTATATGTTTGACATAATTATTAAAATTTGCGATTTTTACTCCCTGGAGCAAATTTCAAAAGAGAACCTATTTACAAAAAACGGTATAACATGGTTATTATGATGGTTAATACAGAGTATGTCTCCCGGACGATGCAATACAGGCCGTACAACGCCTAGGCATGCTGAGTATCAAATTATCAATCTGATCTTGGGGAATATTACACCACTCATCAAGCAATGCCCTCCGAAAGTCCGGTAGACAGGTGGGAGGGGGTTGACGGGCTGCAATTCGTCGGCCAAGCATATCCCACTCATGCTCTATTGGATTCAAGTCCGGTGAGTATGCTGGCCACTCCATACGGGTGATATCCTCCGATTGAAGGCATTCTTTTACAATGTTTGCACGGTAAGGACGGGCGTTGTCGTCCATAAACAGAAATTCAGCAACCATGGCGCCCCGAAACAAACACACCAGAATGGCATCCCTATAGATGTGGCCTGTCATCGTTACACTCTGAATATGCAGGTCAGTTCTGGAACCAAGAATAATTCCTCCCCAAACGAGCCATCCTGCAACACCGTAACGGTGTCGTTCAATGGTGTTGTCTTGGTGGTAACGGGTACCTGGCACTCTCCATATGAATGTCCGGCGAGAATCAGACTGCAAACTAAACCTGGGCTCGTCGGAAAACATCACACAAGTCCACAATGCATCACATCGGTGTACACAATGCATGGTCTTTACTCCAGGCTAATCGCAGGCGACAGTGAGTTGCGATAAGTGGAACACATCTGACCGACCTACGAGCATATAGACCAATGTGCCCTAAGCGTCTGTACACGGTCTGCCTTGAAACTGTCGTACTGGTAGCTGAAGAGAGCTGGCGAGAAAGGTCTGATGCTGTGCTCCGCCTGTTTCTTTTGGCAGTAACTGCCAAATACCGGTCTTCATTCGGCGTTGTAACTCGTGAGCGACCTGTGCTGTAACGTCTACTCACATTACCATCATCTTGGAATCGTTGCCAAAGTCTGGAGATGACACTCTGGGTGACTCCAACTTTTTCGGATACTTCCAGCTGGGTACGTCCACATTCCAGTCGTCCGATGATTCTACCATGTAAAAAAATCATCCAAATGCTTCCTTTGTGCCATAACTACGCGGTTATTGCACTGAAAGGTTTTTAAAGCGCTTTCGAACACTTTTACTTCTTTGCCACCATTCCTTATATACCCCTCTCTTACACTCTCTTCATTGTGACGTACTACCAGCGTCATCTAGTGGTTTCCTGTAATTTGCATATTCTTCTTCAGGATGTGTGTGATAATTCTACAAGTGAAATTTTGTGGTGAAATTACAGGTGAAATTTTATTTCCGTGTGATTCTGAGTTTTCTTTTTCTTTTTTTTTGTAGCATTTCGCTCAGTAATTTTTTTTCCGCATTCTTTTTTTCTGTATTGTTTATTACCGGGAGACTGTTTTTACTTCACCGGATCTTTTTTTTTCCTATTTGGGCAGTTTATATTAAGCAAATCAACTGTTTAATGTGGACCATCCGTCATGTTAGCGAGTTCGTATCACGTCCGGGTCACCAATGTAGGGAATTAATTGTTAACCATGTCAACCTTCATCTACCAAAAGGTACCTCATGATAGAATCAAGTTAATATGTCTTATGCAACTTTTTATTAAAAAATTTAAAAGACAACAAAAAGAAAAATAACTTTTGCAGAAGAACTTAAAAGACAAAAAGTGGCTTTTAATTCAAAAACCGCTTAAAGAATAATAAATTGTTAACTACGTTTAAAGAATAATAAATTGAAATCAGATGTTAAAATGCATTTTTAATCTTTAGCATTCTTAGTGCGATAAATGTTTTAAAATAAAAAATAAATATTTACACTGAAGGCTGAATAAAAAAAATAATGCGCTCAAAGAAACTCACAGATATAATAAAATCTTAAAATAAACTTAGCTTTAAGCAAAACATAGAACACGACAGGAATAAGTAAAATATCGAGATGAAATGATGAATATTTAAATTGCATTGAAAATTCTTTGTTGTAAGAAGTTACAAAAATCGGAAAAATATATTAATATTTAGTAGCGTTGTTTTAAAGCAATAATATTTTAAATGTATATCTGTAGAAACTTTTTCTATAGTTATAATCGAATTTAAGAACTAACGCAATACATAATGTAATAAAGTATAGTATTCATGAAATAAATTTAGAATAAAAAAGACTTTTTAGCGACTGAATATTATTTGGTTATGCCACTATATCAAACATCTGATTTCTTATAAAAAAATTTTAAATTGAATTAGTGAAATTTCACCCGTAACATTATATTATATTGTATAATAAAAGTATGAATAGCACTGGGGGAAAATGTTTTGTTACATTTGTACAAATACTTGATCTTCCCTATTTTGACAGTGGGAATTTTAAATCTGAAATTTATTTTCTTCTTATTTAAAACTACAGATTTTTATTTTAATAACATTTTTAGTTTATTTTTTGTTGAAATATAAAAGTTTAAAAGCGTTTTGCGACAAACTTTTAGGGGAATTATGGAACATCATCAGGATTAAAACTGCATTGGAAGCCATGCTCATAATGCCGCTAGGGGGCGCTTCCCTATTATGACCTGCTCAAAAGCACGCGAAGAAAGAGTTCATAATAGGGAAACGCCCCTAGTGTCGTAGCAGGACATTTGCGGACATGAGTTCCTATGCAATCCTAATCCTGATGATGCGCCTTAACTTCCTGTCGCAACCTTTTGCGCAGCCCCCTGCTATATATAACGTTTTTAAGCTTGTACATTTTTATTTTTAAAAAAATGAACGAATTAAAAAATGAAATTAAAAATGGACTAATTAAAAATTGAAGCTTGCAGAGCGAAACCGATTTCAGATTTGAAATCAGTGATGAGAAAATATGTTAAAAAACTCTCATGCAAAAAAAAAGAAATGCTCTCCTTTGATTTTTATAAAATGAGTCATGCTCATTTATTTTTTAAACCATTTGTAAAATTCTCAATATTTTAACATTTTAACTTTATTCTCAATTACCAGGAAGAAAATAGCAGAATGACCAAGGCAAGAAAAGTCCCATGGTTTCTCACCCAGGAACAATGTTTTCATGGGGCACATTAGGACCCATAATCCTCATAGAACAATCCCTGACGTCTGTAAGCTATTTGAACATAGCTGCAGACCATGTTCACCCATTCATGGCAACAGTTTTTCCTGCGGGGGATGGTGTTTACCAACAGGATAATGCACCGTGTCATAAGGGTCGAATCGTCGAGGAGCATTCCAGTGACTTTCAAGCTATGTCTTGGCCCCCAAATTCACCTGACCTTAATCCAATAGAGCATTTGTGGAAAACCAAACTTGGAAAACCAAATTCGTGCTGCCATGCTACCCCCTCGCTATGTGAGGGAATAGCAGAACCGGTTGGTGAGCGCTTGGTACCAGATACCTCAGACTACCTATCAGCACCTTGTGGAATCAATGCCGCGGCGGTGCTAGCAGTTTTGAGGGCTAAAGGTGGTCCTACATGTTATTAGCAGGGTGGTCATAATGTAATGGCTCTTCGGTGTATACAAGTGGACCAAATTAGTATCATAGAGAATTACCACTTTTTGGAGAGCTGGGGTAATAAGTTCGATCCTCATTAACGGAACAACCGGCGTGTATACGCAGCAAGGCTCGTATTAAATCAGACATGAATAAGAGCTCTCTCATTGGTTGTGGTGTGGAAGCTTGAGGAGAGAGGTTGCAGCTCAGGCGCTGTCCACGTCACCTGACCAGGGTCAAAATTACGTGTCATTATTACCCTGACCGTTAAAAGATACAGCTTTAAAAATGCGGTTTTGTGTTTGGTCGTTGTTGGATAATGCGATGTTTTGCATAATAGAATATTGTTATTTACTATATAAGATAAATATCACTTAGCAGACATAAATTTTACAAGCAATGTGTAATTACTAACGATGGCAATTCAGCTAGTGTTCATTAAATATATGATTTTACTTAATACAATCAGTTTATTAATTTATGTGTGTAAATTGACTAAACTATGAAAATTTCGTATTTTTTTGCTAATATTTGCATTCGAAAATAAAAAAATAAAAAACGATGAACTACAACTGGAAATGGAATTTTATCAGTTGTATTGCTACAAAAAGGATTGAAGCTTAATCGTTTGTAGCATTACAACAATAAGAAACTAATAGGTTGTTCCGTGTATTGGTTTAGATTGTACTAACTTTGCTGATTAAACAGTTTCGCTAAAAATTTACCAAATCACAGAGTGGCCACTTTGCGTCTCTTTCCTTAATTAGCATACAAATGATATGATCAATCAACGTGGCAAAGACAAATGTCACTTCATAATTAAATAGCCGTGAATTGTCAAAGTTTATAATTTGTTTCTAAATTCTAACTTTTATTTTGAAACTAAGATTTCCACAATAATTGAAGAGCTCGGTGGAAGAGTGAGCTGACAATTTATTAAATTTGAGTAGGTTAGTATGGAAGTGTAACACAAAAACTCACTTTTTTTCAACTAAAAGCTCAGTTTTTTTACGTTTTTATCAATTTTTTCACAGAAATAAATTAAAATAATAAAGCATTTGTGAAGAAATGTACTCTATGGAAAATATCAACTAAGATATCGTTTTTTTTTGTCGAAGAAGTTTTCTTTCGCTATTCATAGAATATTCTTTACTCTACCATTTTAAGATATTGAAATTTGAAAGTTTTTTTTCATTTAGACGTGTAAAAAGAATTATCTATTATGTAAGTAGATGTAAAGTAGAAGTATTGTGTAAGTTGTATGTATTGTAGTAATTATGTATAGGGGGAAACGCGTTTTAGTGACGTTTTATTAGTACAAAATTACTTTTTTATTTTATTTTACAAGCGTCGTTGAACAGTCGACCTAATTTTTTGAGTTTACGACTACCAATATTCAACTCAGTAGCCCAGTAATATCGAACGCAATCCAGAAGACAAGGTAACTCCTGGATTAATATTGGGAGAAATTTGCCTTCGTGGAAAACATTTTGATGGAACTAACCCGCATTCCTTTTGCATGGAGAGGAAAACCACGCAAACCGCCTCCGGTTAGCCTGAAGGCTAGGAGACTCTAACCCTTTACCTGTCTACCACTAAGGATATTTTACGTCATTGCTAAGTCGCTGCGAGCTGAGTGCAGAATTCGTATCAACCAGCCGCAACTGCATTTCGAAAATGGTTCACCACATCGGAAGGCGAACGCTCTATCCCCTGAGCCACCATGGCTCCAGTTCAAAATTGTGATGATATCAAGGTTACTTACAAAATTTTCTTTAAAATAATGTTATTCGTATATTGTTATTCGTATATTGTATAATGTTATTCGTATAATGTTATTCGTATAATTATAGTTGTAAAAACTGTTGTTTTCTAATGAGCGGAGAAAATAATTATGGTAAAATTACCGTATAATATGGTAATGACATTTCTGCTAAAAAAAATTCATGCCTCTGGTAATAAAACCAGATTATGAGGTTTTTTTAAGCCATTCGCTTGGTAGTTTTTCTAATCATATGAATTCTGGTTTTGAAAATTATAGTTCTTATTATATTTAGCAAAGCAATAGTATTACTTTGTTAAAAAATACAAAACTGAAAAGTAAATTAAATTGAATAAATGTTTTTATGGCATACTCCAATGTATCATTATTAAATTACCAAATTGTAACCACATTTAACAAAATTTATCACATATTATAGCATTATATTTTATAGTTAATTTAACCAAAATCATTACCAAAGAGCTTCATAAAAAATTAGCGATATTTTTGATTTTTCCATAAGATTAGAAACACAGTAATTTTGACCATATTCTGTTAGTTTTGATCATACTTTTTCTTCACAGTGTAAATTTGTTACAGTTGTAGTTATAATTTTTGTCATGGTTTCTTAAGAAATGATTCTGAAAATAATAGAATTTTAAAATTATGATAATAAAAGTCATTAACTTTTTGTAACAATGCCTGCCCTATGGCATGAAACGTTCTTATTTCATGAGAATATTTTGTCATTTATTTTCAATAAAATAATTTCATATCCATGAAAAAAGATAGATATCTTTATCTAAGTCTTCTTTAAGAACATCTTTGTGCTAAGAAAATATTTGATATTTCTTAGAACCTTGAATAAAATTGTTCAACTGCCATAAAAATAGCTTATACAATAAAAAAAGGCTTCTTTTTCAGAAAAAATCTTTTGTAATATGGCTAACAGTAAATATAACTCCAAGAAAGATTTTCTCAACTTCATATCTTTTGAAAAATTCTAAGAAAAACTTGGTGTAAATTCAAAATTCAATTTACTTGCGGCAAGTTTATTTGAAAATTGCTTTGTGTCGCTAAAATCCTTTACGATTCAATAAACTTAAATTTAAATTTGTTTTTAAAATTATCTCTGATGTCTTTTTATCTAGCTAAGATATTGAGTTTTAATCGTACTTTAGGACTAAAATTGTGATAGTTCGTGCAAGTTTCTTAATTCTTAAAGTACATGTTTCAAAAACTCGAAAGCACAATTCAATGCTTAATTATTCGTTGGTAAATATTTTTCATCATTAAAAATCTGCTACCTTTTACAGTGAACTTATAAGAAATTTAAATTTGCTTTTAAAATTATCTCTTTTTTCTTGTATGATCCTAAGATGCTATGTTTTATCTTACATTAAAATAAATTTGCAATAGTTTATACAAGTTTCCTATATCGTAAAGAATACAAATTTTAATAACTTGATCATGCATTTTAATACTTCATTACTCTTTGGAGTCTATTTTGTGTTACGAAAATCCATTGCAATTTTTAGTTTACAAAGAAGTTTAAGTTTATAAGGTAAGTTTATAAGTAAGTTTATAAAGAACATTTGCTTAAATCATCTCTTAACTCTTCATGTCGATCTGGAATATTGAGTTTTAATCTTGATATTAAACAAAAATTCTGTTAATGCATGTAAATTTCCAAAATTTTGAAAACTTGATTCTCAGTCAATGCTTCATTCCATTTGTAACTCAATAAAAACGTACAATACTTCTAAAATTTTGGTTCAACTTGTTTTAATTTTAACCGAGTTTTTTTTTTTTTTTTTCAAATCTTTAACTAGTTATTTTTACTTTCATCTTGTTTCAAGCGAGCTATATCCAAGACATAGCTCTTGAGCCAAACATTTACGTCATTCACATCTCTCACTCTAAAATGTTTGTACTCTAAAAATAGTTTCAAATTCAGTTTTTTTAATTATCACTTTAGGCTACATGGTTGATAATTTCTTTATTGTTAAAGTATATTTTGTTTCATTAATGGTTGTGAAATAATTAGTGGTCTTTTTTATTATATAATTTCAAACTTTATTAAACGTTTAATAAGTTATATTGCTATTGAGGATTTAGTATCGATTGACGTGACATAAATATATTATATTGATTACTTATTCTCGAAGCTAATTTGGTGCATCAACATTTAAACACATTTAATTTAAACTTATCCAAAAGCGATTTGCTGATATAAATTAAATTAGAAGCCTAAATTTAAAGCTTGGCAACAGCAATTTTGATCGCATGCGCTGTGGCCATGATTATAGAAAATAAAAGAACTGTCTGTTGGCCGCCATTCGTCCAAACATTGTCACTTTGCTGTCACTACTCATAATTTAAGCATTCTAATATTAACTGTTTCTCACGTTGAGCGAAATGTTAATTAAAAACTGTGATTTTATTTCGAAAGTACTTTATCAAGTACTATATTTTCTCATAATTCGAATGATCCGATAAATATAATATTTGTGATGACAATATGGGCACTACATATTTCTTAGCAAAATAATCTCTTCAATTTCAATTTTTTTTAGTCATTCTTAATCCTGTTATAATTAAATTAAATCAATTATAATTTTCATCACATTTCATAAAAAGCAAGCATAAATATATTTATTCGTTTCGTAACAAACAATGTAATAGCTATTTTTTAATTTAATATAAGTGTGCAACTCATTAATTCAGTGCCACGACTAAATCGAATATCAAATCTACTTTTAACGTAAGTTTTTTTTCCTTAAGCTACTTTATCTCTGTAACCACAAAATTTTAGTTACAGGTTTATATTAACGGTCCATTTGCTGATTAATCTGTTGCCAGGATATTTAAAATTTAATGTTAATTAAGCAGGTTGGCTTAATTTTTGGCTTTATTATCTGACAATAACTCGCCAAAATTTATCTAATAATAACCAGCCAAATTCTTTCCTCGTGGTCCTAAGTGTCCGTTAGCAACTATTCACTACTGGTAATTTGAATTTCTTGGTGTTAGGACAGGAGGTTTTTAGATGATCGATGATCCCTCATTCTGCCTGACCGTTAGTGACACAAAATTGTTACAAAAAAAATGGATCTGTCTTCTTCTCAAAATAGAGATGACTTATTGTTGATTTAATATGTTTTTGCATTTCTTAATGAGACTATATTTGTTTTGTTAACTTTAAAAATGCTGCGTTATAAAAGCGAGAGGATTTTCTTTAAAGTATCACTGCAGTATAACTCATTCAACAGAACGATAACGTACAATAGAAATTTTGACTTTTACCAATTCTACAACGATAATATTCTTTTTCCTTCAATCTAACTTGTTATTATTTTAAAATTGAACTTGGTCATTGAAATTCCAGTATCATACAAAAATTCCACACATTTGAGAATGAAAGCAAGAGAAATTATTCAACACTAACAAAGAATACTTATTTTGCAGATATTTTGTTAAAGCATTCTTTAACTCGCCATTTCCAAAGCGATAGTCAATTTCCATTACGTGTTTGCAGAAATAAGGAATATAATGATGATTCATTCTCTGAGCTTTTTCATTCTGTTAACAACCGGAATGTCTTCGGCCTAATGATCACTTTAACCATTTATCTACATATCACAGAACCCCATTTGTATTTACTATCAATGCTTTATAAATTTAAGAACCAGTTTAAACCACATAAAAATCGTGTTAATTTTATTTAAGTGCTAACATTATTTTTATGAAATGTTTAATGTTTAGAATTAAGCAATAATTTTTTTATAATTTTTTTTTTGTTAAGGTAGCGATAGACCTTTAAGAACTAATTGTTTTTTTTAAGAACATTTTTTTTAATTTTTTTTTTGTAGTCAACATACGAAAGATAGCTTATACATTATGTTTTGTAAAGAAATATTGATAATATGTAAATTCATTAATACCCTTTTTAATTGCGTGTAATTAAAATCGCTTCTGTTATGTTTTTTTTAATAATTTTGTTTTGTCAAAATATTACTCAAGACAAATGTTCATAAAAAAATTTAGCACAAACTTATATAAATAAAATTATGAATCCTGAAACTGTTTCTAACAACATTTGTTATAGAAATTATGTATGACCAATGATTTAAATGAAATTACTTAAAGCACATTGCAGTGAAAGGCACTGTGAACATTTAAATCAGCCCGAGAAAGGTTTAAATTAATTAATTTGTAAAGTTCTAAATTTTGAAATGTTATTTTTCTAAAGCTATTTATTTGGGTTTATAATAAGTATGTTTTTATGAAAAGTACTAGATAATCGTATAATAGACGCAGTATTCTCTAGGTATTGTCATTTCAATAAAATAACTTTACATTTCCATCTCAAAGATTTCCTTTATAAGAATTCAAAGCAGCCTGACAAAATAAATTCAATGCGGTCAAAGGAAACAAAATTCCTAGTGACATATTTCAGAACTTAGAGCAAAATCAGCACATTTTAGATGTTCTCAGCAAGTGACTGTTTCGAATATATATCCACATAATATTCTTTTATACGAATTTTATTATTTATATGAATTTTATTATTTACGTGTATAAAATAATTTTTGACAAATAATTTAGAGCTGGAGTATGACGTTAACTAAGGGGCGCGATGAATGTTTGACGTGAGTATGATGTGTAAATCGAATCATAAAAGCAGATTAAAGAAATAGTTTACAATTATTATAGAGTTTGTAGGTATTATAGAAGATAAATGAATAAGATGTGGCACATTAATCGTATTTAAAAGCAATATATAGGATTTTCCGTCAAGAGTTGCCAAAACTCCTAATTTGATTGATGTTTTAACATCAGAAACTTTATGTAATTTAACATAAATTGATGAATTCCCGTTCTTCATGTGATGTAAAATAAATATAAAACGATTAATAAATCAGTGATAATTAACACTACGCAATCATGCACTAAGCTGAAAGCCTTACCCCATACTGGAAGGAATTTCTAGGAAAAAATGGGCAAATAACAATTTATTCAATTGTTATTTAATTAACAGTTATTTCCCCATATTCAAACAAAGCAATGAAATAACCATAACTAATATTGCACCCAAACTTTTAACTGTGAGAAATACCGTTTATTAACCAATTTCATTTAATACGGTTGGAAAACCGAAATTTTATAGCACAAACTATGCCCACCTAAAAATAATAATACTTAGTTCCTTGCAGCTAGTTACATTTTATAGCCGAGCGAGCAAGTTTGTCAATATCATGATCCACAGAATGGGGGTTCGAACCTCAGCGTCGACACCACAATATTTCCTCAATTCCTTTCAACACATAACGATTTTATAATGTCCTGTAACTCCCTAATTTGTAACCCTGGACTATTTAAATACGATACTCTCATTCACGCATAGATGGCAGCACCATAAAGAGGCTTATCACAAAGAAGTCTAGTATTTCCCATCTCTTACGATAGGTAACTTTATATTCCTTGGGTAAAACAACCAGATAAACTAATTGAAATACATTCCATGGTTTATTTGAAAACACACAACTTAATCACAACCTAACTCTAATGCTCCTTATCTACCGAAAAATGAACGCCTTATTTTAAACCAATGAGCAAAATTCATTTTTCAAACGTTCCTTTTGAATCGACTAATTGAAAGTTTTGAATGATTTTTTAGATCAGGGCCTAAAATTCCTCCTGCATTCGTTAAACGAATTTCAGGAACTTAGCACAGATGATACTAAGGAATAAAATGGAAGTATGAAAGAGAGACGCACATAAACTCTTCCTTTAGTTGTAATTGATTAACACAAGGTTGCACTGATAATGTAAACACTTCATTTGCTTCATTAGGTATAAAGGCAGAAAAATCGATAATATCTTACAATTATTATTGATTTAAATAGCAGTCTTACAATTATTATTAATTTAAATATATTACCAGTCAGTCTTAACTCTCATTTTAAAAAAAGGAAACTCTAATTCGTAGCTTAAGTTTGTAATTTATTTTTCTTCCCAATTTCTTTTTTGCAGTACTACCTTTAAGCAGCGTGCTGTGCTTGAAGATTAGTAGCTTCGAAGTACCGGATCTACTGGTCCCAGGTGATTCTGCCTACCTAACTTGTCTTTACGATTTAGGAGGAGAAAAGCTCTATTCCGTAAAGTGGTACAAAAACGATCAAGAATTTTACAGGTTCTTCCCTTCCCTCAACCCACAATATATGGCATTTGAAGCTCCAGGAATTTATGTAGATGTAAGTTCTTCTTATTTTCCTTTTTTTCTTTATTTTTAATGTTTTAACTATAGCTGCATATTAACACCATATAGGACAGCATAAAAATAATATTAAAAGTTGATAAATTAACGCATCTTAGCAATCTCTTTTAAAACATTTAAGTTTTTCTCTCAGCAACGAAATATATCTCAGAATTCTCAGCAAATATATTTTAGAGTGCTCTTTCAGAGCAATTTCAAACATTCTCTTCGTTGTGAAGTAATTATTTGATTTGAAGATTTGCTTTAGAATATTGAAAGGAAATTTTAGGAGTTCCAAATAAAGATTCAAAATTTTACATCCATTAACATTTGAAATAAATAGCACTGCTAAATTCCTTTGATAGCACGAGTTTCGGCAAAAATAATATTTTTCACACTATCTTTGGGTTATTTGTACGTAAAATGTCCAATTGATAGTCTGATTCAATTCAAGAACGTTCCTAAAAAACTGTTTACCATTTAATTCTGAGTTTTGCATTCGCCTAAATGCTGCGGAGAAACATTAACTTTAACTGAAAATTAAAGAACAATTAGAGCTTTAAGAAATCAATGTTATCCTTATGCTACTTGTGAATAAAATGTCGAATTTATAGTTCACTAAGTCCCTTCAGGAACACTTCAATTTGTCTACAAGACAATTTTTCAGTTTAACTCTGATTTGTTGCTTTTTCAGAACTATGAAAGAGGAAGATAAATTTGAAAGACAAAGTAAATTTAAGAAAACCTGTAAAACAATCTTCTATTTGTTATTCTTGTTACATGTTATTCTAGTATAAAGTGTCAAATTCATAGTTCTATAATTCCATTCAGGAACGCTTCAACATGACTTTAGGGACTGTTTTTCAGATAAATTGTGATTTTTTTTTCCGAACTGCGATAGAGGAAGATATAGTTTTATGTCCGACTATCAATTACAAACAGTAGTAATTTCAAACAATTGCTATCCATCTGCAGCTAAAATATTTGCACAAAATAGAACTTATTTAGTATAATTTCAGTTTAAAATTTATAAAATGATAGTTTTATTCATGCTTTTTCTATTTTTGATTCTAAATAAATAGAGACTAAGATGCGAAAAACGTTATTTTAACGTTTTGGCAAGATATAATTATGCATTGATACGCTGATTGAAAGATTTCTAAATTTCTTAATTCGACTTCTAGTAATTTTTTTAAAAAATATATATAATACTTATTTTGTGACTTCTCATATTTATCTTACAAAAAATATATTCCTAAAAATTAAAATTTACCTCGAATTCAAACATTTTATTCTGTAAACTGAATTAGAAGTTTCCAAATATAATTTACATTTCTTATTTATTTTTTGAAAATAAAAACTTTTCTCTCAGTTAAAAACATTGCTCAAAAAATGTTAAATTCACTGCATAAAAAGATACGAAAATAAAATGATACAGTTTTAAATTTCACGCAGGTGTGAATTCAAACAAAAAATGATTGTTCAGTGGCATATATCGAGTTTCAAAAAAAAAAAAAAAACTAAAACAAACAACCCCCTTGAGAAATAGTTCTTGCATGCGAAACATACCACGTATTTTAAGCATTTATTCAATTTTTTTTTTACTTTTTTACTTCTCTTAAAGTCTCTAGAGAACGTGTTTAACGAATACTACTCTTCGAAATAAGGATAAAAATAATAGTAAAATTTCGTGGTTGTTTCATATTAAACTCAGTATTGCTTGTTAGAGTTTTTTTATACTCTGCTTTCATTTTTAAAAAATTTTAAACATTTTGAACAATTAAATTTGTCAGTTCCAAAAATAGTGATCTATTTTCTATTTTTCAAAAAAAAAAGTCTGGAGGAATAAATTTCTAAATATAATTAAGATATTTCGTTCTTTTAACAGTTTCACACTGAATGTTAATATATTCTTATAAGTTATTGTTATAAGTTATCCTTTCTGTTTCAGATTATTTTTGAAGTAACATAATACTGCTCATATATTAACTTACTTTTTCTTTGAGGGCTTGTGCTTAGTTGTTAATAAACAAGTTATTATTTTTTTTTTCAAAATACGGTTTTGAAACTTGTTAGTGGCACAAACAGATGGTCTTTTTTTATTTTAGTTTGTGCATTTATTTTATTTTTTGTGTAATAACTTGGTAAGTCTATGTTTATTTAGGAAAAAGCATTGGAAAAATTTTCACCTTCGAAAATAGTATTTGCTTTTTCAAGGAAAAAATCTAAAGGAAACTAAAATTTAAGCCTTTAGGTACTACTTTGATCTTTAATGGGAGACACGACACGTTCTCTGATTACTACCACTCCCCATTGGCGGCAATCATGAAATGTTCTCTGGGTACTACTACAGCCCATTGGTCACTTCTATAAAAAAGTTCTCGGGGTACTATCGTTGGACGTAAGTAGCATCTATGACACGTTCTCTGAGTACTACAGCCCTCTCAGAGGGTGAGGTAAACTCTGGGAGTCACGCCCCCAGTGTACCGAGTATAATGTGAGAAGAAGTCTAGCTTCTCCGATACGAAGCAGGGGCCAGCAAGGTCCCTCTGTAAGACAAGAAAAGCGCCAAAGTTTTCTTGAGCCGACGCATGCGCACATCTTTCATCCATCATAGCGTAGACTTGTTTAACAACAAATAGTTGGTTAACAACATAGTAGACTTGTTTAACAACAAATTTTTCGCCATCTTTAAAGTGACTGCTTAAAGTGACATCTTTAAGTGACCGATATCTATTTAAATTATACACCTATGTTAAACTAATAAATTATGTTTATTTTTTAATGAATTCGTCACAAGTAAATATTTTCCTTGTTTAATAAGTAAACCTTTTTCAAAACCATATAAGTCTGTAAAGAACAAAAGCAGACGGCGTTTAAGTAACCTTTCATTAGCTGTTTACATGAGTGGGGAAAGACAAGGAGAAAGGTGTTTGTTGGGAGAGGAGAGGAATAGGGTTGCTTACGGTGTAAGGACGGAGAGAACCTCTGTAAGGAGGCAGGTTGTTTTCCTAGCAATACTTCCACACCTCGATGGAGGTAACCGTTACCTCCGGAACAGGTTTACATGGGGGCCTATGAGAGCTGGTCTTCTTAGTGATCCGTCCTCCCTTCGTTTTCCTCTCCCTTTACTCATACTTTCTCCTTTCTCTTACCATTTGTCGTGGTTGCCAAATTTACTATGGAGGACTTTTTGTCTGTGTTCGATTACCATCTCGTTGTATCGGACCCTGATGGGAAAAGAAAACCCACGTGTTCGCCATGCCGGGAGACCTGTGTCCCTGAAAAAAGAGATCTCATCAGCTGAGGGACATCTTGGCTTTAAACGGAGGATTTTTATTTTAATTTTATAATAGTCGTTTAACAGACGACCCAGATTTATGACTACCATTGTTCAACACCGTATCCTTGTAATTTTAAACCCAATCCAGAAGACAAGGGAACTTTTGAGTCAAGTATTGGGAGAAGTTTCCGTTTGTGGAGGACTTTGTTAGTGGAACTAACCCGTTTTTGCGTTACTTAGAGAGGAGAACCATAAGGAACTCCCACGATTAGCATGACGGTAAAGGGACTCTAGCCCATAAGTCATCTACCACTGAGGATATTTTTCGTCAACAGTGTGTTCGGTGCGAGCAGAGGGCAAAATTGGTATCGACTAGCTATCGCTGGGATTCCCGGGTCACCTCACTCCAATGACCCGAATTTGGGTCACGTCACAGAGAGGCGAGGGCTCTATCCCCTGAGCCTCCACAGCTTAAGCCGAAGATTGTTTTAGATTACAACAAAACAGAATGAATAGTTTAGAAATGTTTTTTAAACACGATAAATGCCTCTCCAGTCACAGATGGTTGACGCAATCCAAATTAAAAGTTTAATGTCAGTCACGCTTGAGTTTTCTATGCATGCCATAAAACATGCTTTTGCGGCTTATGTTGCCATACAGTGCTCTTGAAGAGATTTTTACTTACCACGAATGTATGACCACGGGCAGAACGTATGACCACGGGCACCGAAAGAGTTAAAAAAAAAACCTCCCAAACAAAATTCTACTTTTAAGGTAGTTAAAATCTGAGATATTAATTTCCTACTTAATGACAACTGCCTTTAAAATTCTGAAATGAAATAACTACACATTTATTAAAATGTATTACTTGGTACTAATCAAAAATCTCAAATAGTAGAAATCATTGCGTTATTTAGTTACAATGAAACTGCAAAGGTTATTTCTTAACGTCCCTACAATATTACAATAACGTATGCAATAATAATTGCATCACTCAACAATATTTATAAATTTTTAGCAATATAACCCAGAACATCGAGAAACATGATCAATATTAACAGAACTCTAAGATTCTCATCCAATTTCAGTTCAATTCACATTCCATGAGTAAAATATAAATTAAAAATAATGTATGTATTATTATAATAAATAGAAAAAACGCACGAAAAACAAACCTCGCCTTCGAAGGAATGACGCCATAATTTATAAAATAATAAAAAAGTAAAGATTGTAATTTTTGAAAAAATAGATAAACGTTTTTGAAACTGCGTAAAATAAATAATTCAATTTGTGCATCATGCTACCCTAATGCTTCATGTTAACTGTTCTGTTTAAAATATTTAGACTTTGTTCCCAAAATGTAAATTAACTTTAATTTTTGTTGCACTTAAAAAAAAGTATTATTGAGTAAGGTCTTTTGGACAGAATATACAATATTAAACTTCTGATTATTGTTTGCTAATTTATTTAAACAAATATTAAGTACAAGCCACCTTTGGTGACGAGCTTGGTCACCTATCAAAACTATCTAATACAGCATATGAATTTTAATGGAAACCAAGCCAAACGCACTGCACTACTGTATTTGAATATTCGAATTTTTCAAACCCTCCTTCAATCCTAACACCTTAATTAGTTTTAAACAATACACTAACCAAAAGTTTTTCACCTTCTAGGAGTTGCACACGCAAAAATACTATTTTCAAAATATGTCCGAGACATTGTTAAAGTTCTTTATGTTTTGAATTTTAGCAATAATTTATAATTTAACCGGCAGCCATTAAATCCCACAATTCATCGCAAGTATGAGTTCAGGACATTTCAGCATAGTAGGCAGCTGAAGTATTAAAATTATTTCCATCACCATTTCTTTTAAATATACTGTTCCATAAATATTAAACTATTGATTATTGAACTTCCTACTTCCTATTTTATTTGTTCTTCAAAAGTTATTTTCTACTTTATTATAATACAGCTTTTAAGAAGAAGAAAAAAATTGTTTTTAGTATTAATGTTGACGAAATTGCAGCAGTATTGAGAGAAATTCGGATAGCTGCGGGCTCTAAGCGAAATAACCCCTTGAGAGAAATGAGTCGTTTATTATTTTTTTAACTTATAAAGAAAAATACTAAACTAGTTACCGATGTTCACTCTGGCTATTTTAATAAAAATGAAATAAATTAAAAATATCGATAAAATAATTGCAAGAGTGTTTAGAAATTACAACCTTAAATAGCAGTAATAGTCTGAAAGCTATTAATGCATTGATTCCCCACTATTGCTAAGTAAATTAAATAAGAATAATAACTCATTTATATCGAGTTTTGTTACCTAACTGAACTAATTACTCTCATGAGTTATAAGTAAAATATCTTTTTATCTTTATTGTTTATTTCTTAGGACAGTTTTAAAGTGAAACTGATAATATCCCCAAGCAGAAAACAAATCCTACTTATAAAGTAATTTTAAACCAGAAACTTGAAGCCGTTGGTTAACAACCTCTATAAACATTAATTTATAAACAAGCATACACCTTCCTTCATTTAACGATAATTCAATAGTGTTTAAAATTTTAAGCATTTACGCCAAACTTATAACTTTGCTTGAGTTGTTAAGATTCTTAATGGTTAACAATCCCTCTTATAAATTGTTCTCATAAACAGCGCTCATGGGAGTTTGTAACTATCTAATAGCTCAACTTAGACACTGTTCAAAGAGAATGTGCAATGTCCCGAGGAATTGAATTGGAGTTCCTTCATGGCTCTGAATCCGTTTCCAATTATCAAGGTGCGAACATTCCGATCGGAGAACGGTTTTCTGCATTCAGTTGAAATAATTTAAACGGTTTAAATCGTTTTGCTTACTTGTGATAAGAAAAGTTATTTGCGAATGATAAACTGTTTGCGTTAATTAAGACATCGGAATAGTCTAGTATCGCGTGTCAGAACGCTTTAAGGTATTTCAGATAAACGTGCATGCATTTAAAGATATAAATCTTCTTTAAGGAGCCTTTCAATTTGAAGTAAATTATTTATTGGTAAAATTAAACATGAATGAGAGTTTAATTAAAAGGATTTTTGGAGTAAATTTGCTTTTATGAAATAAGCTTGCTTTAGCAGTATATTCTAAGTCGATACTTATATTTGGGTTCGGAAATTTTGACAACTTATTTGTATAAAATAATTTGTATTTGTCATTGATTTAAAATTAAACCTCTACATAAATCTATAACTACATTACCAACTGTAAGTATATGTATTTCGAGTATGAAATAAATAGAAAATTTATGTGTTAGCATGATTCGAATAATTTTGGGAGTATTTAGTTAATGAAATTAAAATTATGTAGTTTTACTTGTGCTTAGGAAGAAAATAAAAATTATCTCAGAAAATTTGCGAAAATTTAACTTTTTTATGTTAAAAATTTAGACTGAATATAATCCTATAAATAAAACCAGTAAAGCATTTATATTTTACTTTCATGACTTTTTTAACGTAAAAAAATGGAAATATTCCTCTTTCGGTATATAACTTCTCAAATCTTAATCTTTACTCTGACTTTTAATTTTTTTTAAGTGCATAACAATAAAAAATTATTTCTATGAAAATTCGTAGTTTTAAGAAAGTTTTAAAAAAACTATTTTCTCTTTAAGAAACTTTTTTTTACCATGATTATTTTACTTAAAAGGTTACATGATATTAAAGAATAAAGCAACGTAAATTAAGCACAGATAAAGTGCAGAAATGGACATACTATAGCTTTGGTATTTCAAATAAGAAACTTCTTTAGTATCTAACCACCATTGCCTAAACAAGTCATTTTGGTGCTTAGATGCTGAAGAAGATTCTCGTTTAGAGAACCAAAATTATAGTATGTCCTTTTCTGCATTTTATTTGTGCTTTATTTACGTTGTTTTACGATTTAGTCAACGTAGCACAAAGTATACCTTATTCATTTAGGTGCATGATATGTTGGGGTATATAACTGTTATCGTTAATGACCTAAATCAAAAAAATTTCGAATTTCGCAGATAAATGTCATCAATCACATAGTCACTTTGATGGATGTCCGAAATATTTGTTGCTTCCAATTTTATATTAATTTATTCGTTGATATTGTTATATTTATTTGATAATTTAATAACTAAGAGGATAGATTAGGAGAAACATCAGTGTTCGGATTATTGGTTAAATGCATACTGTGCAGTGGCACTTGACATTAAAAAAACATTGATGTAGGGCATACCGGGCAAACATATACCGGGCAGTGGCACTTAACTTTAAAAAAAAATCCTTATAGGGTATACCGGGCAAAAGTATACCGGGCAGTGATACTTAACTAGACCTAGTACATATTTCGGACATGTACCAAAGCGACTATGTGATTATTCAACATTTATCGGTGGAAGTCAACAACCACCAATTTCGGTCATTACAGTAACATAACTTTAAAAAAAACGTCATGATTGCCTCAAAAACCTGTCAAATCATGCATGCCTCTTTCATGGTACTAACATTTCTCTCAACCTAATTCTACAATTAATTAATCTCCATAAACATTTTTATATCGACTATATAAATATAAATACAAATATTTTTTGAAAAGAATATTTGTTTTAATATTACAGAACTTTACCTTATTTTCACAAGACTAATTTTAAATGTAACTATTGTTGGGGGTTTTTTTTCTATGTAAAAGCCCAGAAATCTTTTTTTCTTCTAATCCCTTTTTCATAAAAAGGTTTCTCACACGAAATAGAAATATTTCTACTTCAAGATCTTAAGTTAGCAAAAGTTTAGATCTGTAACTAATATTCACACACAATTATTGGCGATTGTTTAGGTAAGGTATAGTAACGTAAACTAATTTAACGTAACGAACTTGAAGTAACAAAAGTTTAGATCTGTAGCTAATATTCACACCACAAATATTGCCGATTGTTAACGTAACTAACGTAACTGATAACGTAAACTAATTTAACGTAACGAACTTAAAGTAACAAAAGTTTAAATCTGTAGCTAATATTCGCACCACGATCATTGCCGACTGTTTTGGTAACGTAACTTAACAATTATTTGATATCTTACTGCTTTTTTTCTTCATTTGATGAAAAGTTACTTATATCCACTGCTTAAAAAAATGATCATAAGCTCTAAAATATTCAAATCGTTTCATACTTAATATTATTTGAAAAAAAGAGGTCGTAAATTCGCACTACTATAAAGTATTAGTTCTCACATGGAACTGCTGCATCGCAGGCAACCCGAAACATCAATAACATATTTGGCTCTAGTGATAGTTCAATTTAGAATTGACTGAACAAGGGTAAGTCACAAAAACACACTTTAATACATAATATTTACTAAAAACTGTTGATGGAATTGTTAGGTGTTATATAGCAGATGTAATCTGTTATAGTTTTATGATCCTTAGCTCATCTGTCATAACAGAAATACACTGCGATAAATTCGACGAAATGATGCAAATACTTAAAGAAAAATTGCCTAGATTGGTCAGCAAATCGGCTTCGATGTTATTTGCATGACATTGCCAAACCTCACTCTGCACAAATAAGTATGGTAAAACTACAGGAATTGGAACTTCTTCATAATCCTCCACAGTCAATAGATCTTGTCTCCACTTTTTTCTAAAGTTGGATTATGTTTTAATAGGGTAACATTTATTATATTTATTTCAAAAATGCTGTCAAAGCTGTACTTCTAAGGATTCATAGTTTTCTTAGAAATAGAATAGAATGTAGAATTCAGACACTCGTACTTCTAAGACTTTCGTCCTTTAAGGTTTCATCCAAGTTGTCTGAACAATCTACCGCTTACGAGGCAAAAGTGTACTGAAAAGTAAAGTGCATACTTTGAAGAATGAAACAGTTCGTTAGATATACTTAGCCTTTTTTCCACAAATTCCATATTTGAGGATCTAATTACGAGAAAATAGAAATAATTATATTTTCGTGTGAATAGAAAAATTGAAATAAACAAGAATAATTGCTTTTATAGTCATGTTTTTAAAAGTGCATTTTTTTCTATTCGCTTTTAGCCATTTAGACAAATTTAGCAATCAGCTTTAAAGGTTTAAGAACGTTTAAAGCGGATTAGTTTGATGGCGAGTGTAGTTTTTGGCGTTATATATATATATATATATATATATATATATATATATATATACATATATGCAGAAAAGTAGATGAAATCAACTTTCCCCAAGTTTTAATACTTTTACATAAATATTAAAGAGGTAGAAAAATTTATGCCACGGTGTTAAATATCAAAATTAAAATGTTGAATGGAGACTATAATGAAACTATAACCATTTAAAATGAAATCAGAAATTATTGTGTGACTTTAGAAAGTAAAACCACTATTTTCTTTATTTTTTTTCATTTTTTCTCTCGATTTTTTCTGTTTAATTTTATTAGCAAATATATCTTTGATAAAAAAAAAAACTTTTTTATTTACTTTACTTTGACTTTTAAGTATCTTACCAATTTCTATTCAGTTAAGGTTCAAAAGATTTATTTGACTTCAAATATGTTAAATAAATTGGGAGTTACTGCCAAATATAAATGAATATCATTAACATGCAAGAAGCCTCTCTTTTCGGCAAACTATTCTAAAAGACTACATATTTGGCAATCTACTCAAGCATACTTAAAGGAGATTACGAACGAAGAAAAATCGCTTCAAATAAACCGAATTTATTTTTTAACTTAACCTAAAATTTGTTCAAGAATTTATATGTATTTATTATCACACAAGTTATCATAAGAAATGAGAAGTAATGAAATACTCAATCATACTGAAAACTCGTCCAAAATAGTTTTTTTTATTTGTGACTGTAATGACCTCCAGTTTCCTTATCATTAATCAAACTTTATTTAAAGTTTCCCAAATTGCACTTTTTTTGGATACTTTTAGAAATTGTTGTTGCTCATTCACAGGAAAATAAATTGAAGCTTAAAATTTTTTCTGCAACGTAAGCATTAATGAATATATCTTGAGCAAACTAGAATTTCTATTTGTATACCATTTACTTACTTCTTTTTAAGCTATAGTTGACAGAAATATATGGGATGAGTTATTTTCCTTCTTACAAAAATACGCAGAACATAATTTTAAAGTAAGCTGCATCAAAATGTTTTTACAGCTTTTTTTTCTAAGAAAGCAAAATGTTTCGAAATGTTACCTTTACAATCTATGTATGCATACATTTTTATAAAAGCCTTGAGTGATTTTTTTTATTGTTTTAGTTTAATAAACATGCATTTCTTCAATAATTAAATTTGATAAACATCTTTCAAAAAGCCGAATAAATCATTTAAAAATCGGAAATTTAAGGACTTACTGCAATATTTAGCATGCAAGAAAATTAAACTAGCAAGAATGTCTATAAAATGTTTCGTAATCAATGTTACGTTTCGTAAAAATCAACCGGAATGCAACAAAAAATAATTAAATTATGCAACATGATGAATTGAAAAAATCAACTTTAAAGATTACCTTAATTCAATAAAAAAAGTACTCGATGCAGATAAAATAAATTTTTACCAATATCGTTAAAAGATAATTCCTTAACTTTATACATGTTGTAATGTATTTATATCTGTTTTATTATCTGCTATTTTAAAATCGTCCAGTTTCAAAAGTTTGCAAAATTTTAAATCTTAAATTATTGATTGTTTTTCTCATTTCGAGTGAAATATTGATTATTAGGTGAATACTCGTCCTTTGTGTAGAGTAAAACAGGAAAATAAACAATAAATTAGTATTGATAAACTACACTACGAAATTATAAGCAAAACTGATAGGCATATACCGAGACAATTAATAAAGTTTAAGTGATTCCATCTATATTATTTTCCTTTAATTTAATTTTTATTTTATTCTTAATTTTGTCTCGGTGGTTTTACGTTATGAAATTAAACAAAACACGTTTTTAGTAGTTCATCCCATCAAAATAGAGATTAACTGCATTCAGCATCACTTAGCATGATGCTATTGCTCGAAGCTGACGAATTTTTGAAGAATTCTGTCACACCCGTTTATAGGGAGACCCATTCACACATCGATTAATTCATCCACACATCGTAATTTTGACCTGAACCAGAGAAGGAATCAATCTCAGTACCCGCAAGGATATAATTTGTTACGGGAACATGGAGGATTTTGTGATCCGACAGATTTAACGTGCACCAGTCACTTTTTACTACACGGGGAGTCTTCGACTGGTTGAATTCGAACTCCCATTCTCACTAACGGGAGTCCAGCGCCCTGCCAACCAGGCTATCCTGGCAAAGTTGCAACTTATTACCAAGATAATTTAATCATCATTGGCGTTAATAATAGTTTGGCGATTTGTTACGTTTCTCCTAAACGAATTAGTTTTATCATTTTTCGCTAATTTTGCTTTCCCTAAAATAACTTTTTCTTTTTTTTTCAGTAACAGTTAATTATAAATTATTTAGTTTTATAGAAACACGTTTTAAAAGTATAACTCTAAACGAAATAATTACATGGTATCAAGTAATTTATTATATTTTTACGGGGACATAGTCTGCCTTTCAAGCCACTTTCAAATTAGTCATTTGGCTTTTCTGACATAACGAATAAAAAATTATTAAATATTAAAGAACATGCAATAAACTTTTTTTTTTCATTAAATATAGTTATAAGCTCTCAAACGTCACTAATATCACACAAAAAATTGAATCATCTACAGTTTAATTTAAAATGGTTTGTAATGCTTAACCAATGAGAAAAGCTTTACTAAACGAACTACTTGATCGGTTCTGTTGTTCATTTACGTAGCACTAGAGCTGCACAATGGGCTATTGGCGACGGTCTGGGAAACATCCCTGAGGATGATCCGAAGACATGCCATCACAATTTTGATCCTCTGCAGAGGGGACGGCACTCCCTCTTCGGTAGCCCGACGATCTGCACGCGAAGTCGAGCACTTTACGGTAGAACAGTTTAACGAGGACCAATACCGCACACCCTCGGTACCTACGCAGACTGATCCAAGTGGTCACCCACCCGCACACTGACCGCAGTCAGTGATGCTTGACTTCGGTGATCTGCTGGGAACCGTGTCTTAACGATCAGTCCAATGTGGTACACAAACTACCTGAAAACTTGGGATTGATAACTCAATTTGCCCCTTGAAGCCGCTATCCAAATTTCAGAATAAAAGAATCAAAGGTTCTTTAGTTTTGAGAGAGACACGTCCACAGACAGACAGAAACAAATTTATTTTATTATTATAGATAATTGCAATTATTAACTACTAAAAAAATTCATATGGCAAATAAAAATTCAATTATAATTAACTATAAATTCATTTTTATTTAATTGCAAACAGATTGTCCTAAATTTTTCGCAGAGTCTTTAAACTATTTTTGAGACATTAAATACCAGATTTTTAATTATAATAGCGAGGAAATATGCTTAGAAATTAACAAAAAGAAGTCAATCCTGTTTCAGAATAATGCCAAACTGCGAAAATAATCTTTTCTTGTTTTCTGTACATAGACAATTAGTCGTCAGAACCAGTCAGAAATTATAATTTTTGGACATTTATATATATGAAAAAAAAACCCGACCAGGTGGCCGAGTGGTTAGCGTGCCTGACTGCGGAGCCGATGGTTGCGGGTTCGAATCCCGCTCAGGGCATGGATGCTTCTTTCTCTCTGCGTTCATTGTCCTTTCTCCTTTGATTGTGTGAATATGACCACCCTATAAACGGGTTTGTGGTTGTGTGACGTGGGCGACGCTGCTCCACCGCCGTGACTTCGCCACAGGTGCCCACTGGGTAAAGAGAAGAAAGTAGCACTTCTGGCACTCCTGGCCAATGGGACAATACATCCCAAGTGCCCGCCATTAAAAAAAATTTTTTTAAATATATATATATATATATATAAATGAATGTCCGGGTGCCTGTCTGTTTTGCATCTCCTTCATTAACTCCTAAACCGTCCGATTAAGAACTATGAAATTTGCTCTACTGATAGTTCAATGCAAGAGGAAGGTAACTTTCGACATTAGAATATTCTACTGTGAAAATTCAGAGCCGGATAAGCCAAAAACGAAATGGGATTTTCTTATTAGTTTTCCAATTGTTGCAAATATTAATATTTTAATGAATTAGTATTGAAAGAACCAATTTAAAAAAATTTCACCACAACTTATAAACGTTAAAGGTCAGATAGAGATATGATCATGCTCTAACGAAAAATTTTATTTGTTTTTAAAATATCAGCTTTAGTTTGCTGTCACTGATAAATGTATTTCACAAAAAAACTCAAATGTTGAAGGGTTACATAATAGGCATTAAGTATACTAATACAGATATAAAGTATTTTAATGATATATTTGTTGACTATGCCGGGAAGGTGGCCAAGCGGTTAGCGTGCTTGACAGCGAAGCCAATGGCTGCGGGTTCATATCCCGCTCGGGAGTGGATGTTTCTCTATGTGTGTGGTCCTGCGTTGAGTGTATGTGTGAATGTGGGCCACCCTGAAAACGGGTATCTGTGGCAGTGCAACGTGGGTAATGTTGCTCGCCTCTGTGACTTAGATCGATAAGTTCAGTGCCTGCCATTAAAAAAAATAAACTTGTTATTTATTAAAACTTAACCATTACTGATCAGTTTTGATACAAATACTTTGGAAATAAGTGTTGCTTTACGGCCCCTTAAAAGGGATACGTACTGAAGGAAACTACTTTTTACTGGTAAATTTCGACTGTTATCAGTTGGCAGCGAGCAATAGCATCATGTTAAGTAATACTGAATACAGTTAATCTCTTTCCTAATGGGATTACTAAAAATGTGTTTTTCTCAATATAGTAACGTAAAGCCACCGGGAAGAGCACGAAATAATAATAATGAATGAAAAAATTATTATTTTAGCTTTATTAATTGTATATCTATCAATTATGTGCATGATTTCGTAGAGTTATTCAGTACTGATTTATTGATTATTTCTTTTTTTTCACTCCGTCCAAGAAACTGGTATTCAGCTAGTTTTATGTAAAATATGAATTTGATTTTTATGTATTCTCATATTGTGCAAAGATATTTCAATCCTAGATGAATATTTACAATATGTTGTTAACAATAAAAAAAATAATTATTTGCATGCATTCGTTACTTTATTATAAAACTATTCTGTGCAATATTTTGTATTAAGTAATTCCATATTTATTTCCTCGTTTAGTGTTATTTTTGCTTTAAGTATAAACAAAAGCAATTTTCTACACTGGAAATTTTAAAAATAAAAAATCATCGAGCAAAAAACTGAGTTTGAAAGAATATATCTAAGTTATGTATATTTCGCAGTCACAACCGATATAAAAAGAATTAAAAGGATAGTTCTAAAGTAACAAAATATAAACTGAAACTGACAGGTTTTTCAAAGCCCTGTTAATGCTAGATTAAGTTAAAGCAGATTTTTCAAAGCTTATTTTTCGATTAAAATCGAAATAAAAGTAGGCAAGAAAACGAATTAAAAAGAAATGCAACGCTTTTTTTTGTTTTGCTTTTTCAATCAATGTTATTTGAAATTAAAAACAAACATACTTTAATTTTCAGAAAATATAACGTTATTTTGTTACAACTATCTATTTAAATATTTTTAAAACCATTGCTCCTTTAAGAACATTTTCTAACAATTGTTTACGAACACATATTCATACAAATTAGAAACTTTAAGTGCTCCAACAAATCCGCATTTAATTTAATTTATTAAACTGAAATTATCTATTTGCACGGCCTAAACAGTGGAAACAGTCTCGATAAATTATTATATTCTAATTATGACATTTATATACGTTAATTACCTATTTACTAAAAGCGGTACTTAACTAGGGCTTTTGCCATTTATTGTTTTAATGCTAAATGCAAAATCAGAATAATTTCTCCATTATTATGACCATTTATATGAATTTAAGCTAGTATATGGTTGCTAGTTAATATAATTTAATGGTGATAGTCAGGAATAAAGTATTAAGCTGAATTACTTTCATACTAATTATTAATTAATATAATTAATTTCATAATGACTTTGAAGAATCATTTTGTTTAAGAATTGACGAGGGAAATGTCTACATTTTAGCTGCTAAAGCACTTATTCAAAAGTTTGAAATTTTGTTCAGAATGAAAATTTCAACCAATCCGAAACCTTTTACATTTGATGCTTTTACCTTAATCTGCTCATAAAATTTCTAAACAAAATCAACTTTCAAGTATTTGATAAAAAACAACTATTTAATTTTAACTAACTATTTTTTTTTCACTTATTATATCCAATAGCTAAATAAAAATGTAAAAAACTTAAAACAATGTTTAATAATTAAAAAATTGTAAAATTATGCACATAACTATAAAATGCAAGTTAACTTTTTAAAACAATTTTGTAAATGCCTGTTATATATATATATACAGATGGATGACAAAATAATACGAACACCTGTGAAAAAGTGTGACTTATTTCACACCTGCAGTACAGCCGCGCCACCTGCAACAGAAGTCTGTCACCTAGTGAGCGTGAAGAGGAAGCTATCAGTCTCTCAACATTAGTCACCTGTGTTGCATGAGTTTATCTAACTAGCTTTTATGAGGTGAAATGTCTGACCTGTCAGAATTCCAAAGAGGGATGATTGTTGGGGCGCGTTTAAGTGGAGCATCGGTGACAGAAACAGCAAACCTTTTGGGGTTTGCAAGAAGTACTGTATCAGCCGTTATGACAGCATACATGAAAGAAGGTAAGACGAAGTCTTTAAAGCAAAACAGTGGCCGAAAGTCAAAGCTTGATAATCGGATA
Source organism: Parasteatoda tepidariorum (assembly GCF_982258835.1). Lineage (NCBI taxonomy): Eukaryota > Metazoa > Arthropoda > Arachnida > Araneae > Theridiidae > Parasteatoda > Parasteatoda tepidariorum. The sequence continues at coordinate 36,867,889 of NC_141762.1, read as the reverse complement.
GACGTGTCTTGCAGCGCGTAGTAGCTCAAAAATACAAGCAATCGTTATCGAGATAACATCAGACATGAACAGTCATCTTCAGGACCCCGTTTCAACAAGAACTGTTCAAAGAGAACTTCATGCAGCGAACATTTATGGGAGAGTGGCAATTCGTAAACCCTAGGTGAGAGCAACCAATGCTTTCAAGCGCAGTCAGTGGTGTAGAGGTCACAAAGGCTGGTCCCCACAGCAGTGGCAGCAGGTAATATGGTCCGATGAATCATCCTTCACCTTATTTCAGACCACCGGACGCGTTTATGTCTGGAGATCACCCAAAGAAACGTTTGATCCTGAAAGCCTCTTACCAAACTGTGAAACATGGAGGTGGTTCCATTATGATTTGGGGTGCGATATCTTGGCGTGGTCTTGGGCCACTAGTACGTCTGCATGGGAGAATCAAATCTATTGACTATCTAAGCGTTCTAGCGGATCATGTTCATCCTTTTGTACAGACTGTATTCCCTGGAGAGCGACCGATTTTTCAAGACGACAACGCCCCTATCTACACCGTTAGGTGCGTTCAAACATGGTTCGAAGAGCATGACAATGAAGTTGAACATCTCGTCTGGTCCCCTCAGTCTCCGGACTTAAATATTATTGAACATTTGTGGCAATATTTGGAGTCTAAACTTCGTTCCCTATTCCCACCTCCATCAAATCTTTTGGAATTAGAGGCCGCTTTGCAAGAGGAATGGCTTAATATTCCTTTAAACGTTGTCCATGACCTTTATGCATCGATCCCACGTCGTATTAAATCTGTAATTCAGTCAAAGGGTGGTCCAACTCCTTATTAATAAAGATTTTCTGACCTGTAGGACTGACGAGAAAAACTTCGACATATTGGAAGTTCGACTTACCGTTAGTTTCGGTTTTGGACTTTTAAAATATTGTCGGATTATTTGATTGATGCTTATTAATTACAAATCTTCTAAATGCTTACAATATTTAAGATCATTTTTCTCACAAGCCTCTTACGATAAGACTGTTTGAAGCACTTTATGATACCCTGGTCCATCGGCTGCAACTTTGCAGTTGTGTTTGGCGGGACAAGTTTACTGCTTACAAATTAGGTAGATAACTTATGCGTTGTGCATTTATCCATAAAAAGTATCACTTTTCTTTTTTTAGCTAAGAATTTCCGATCCAATTTTCTTACATAGTCTTCAAATAAAACTGATTTCATCCAGAACTTTTTGTTAGACTTCTAATCCAAAGAATACGTTTTTGCATTCTTGAAACATCGGGGATTTCGGTATTTTCCTCCAACTAGGACAGTCAAACGATCCTTGCTCATTTTACCCCCCGAGCAGTTTTCATCCTTAAACATAGTCTTATTTGGAAGAAAAATAAACCCATTTCATCAATATTGAAAACATCATTTTAACTGTATCCTTGAAGTAAATTTGGTAACGTTTCATTTAACCACTGTTCACATACTTCAAGAGGGACAGCTTTAGCTTCTCCATGAAGAGTGCGAAAGACATTGTGTGCGTGTTGCAAAGGAAGGGGCAAGATATCAGCTCCCAGGTTTTTCTTTTTGCTTTAAAAGATAAAAAAAAATCGAGTTAAAGGGAGTAAAATTCGAGTAATCGAGAATAATTAACATGAAATTGAAGATAAAAGGGTCGTACTTCATAAAAAAAATCGAGTTATAGTAATATTCGAGTTATCGTACTTCGAGTTATAGCGAATTGACTGTATATATATATATATATTGATTTCCTTTGTTTTTTCATAACTTTATTCAACCTGTTGTGAATAAATTTCTTACACATGAACATTCTTTATGAATGTATTACATCTCACAATCTAAATTTGTGGTAATGTAGGGAAAAAATGAATATACACCTGTATTTCTTTCGAATCATCATTGCGGATCTTTCGAATCATCATCTTACTTCGTCAAAAATAGCCAAGTAGCATAGCTATAGTGGAACTTTAGCAACCAAATCAACCCAATAACATATTTATGCTTAGATTATAGTATTTCACCACAACATGCAAAAAAAGGTTAATTTAGTTTTTGAACAATAGTTTAAATTTTTTATAATAATTCAATATTTCAAATTTATTGCTTTCTATTTTCCTTATCCCCAGTTTTTCCACTCAGTACATGTTTCAATAAAATCAGATTCTTGCAAGTGACTTCATCGTTGGTAAATCATGGCATTTGTCGACTCAGAAACCAATCAGGTTTGACAAACACGCGTGCCGCTCCCAGGGATCCAATTAAATCTGATTTAAATCGCATAGTTAGGCATAATCGCTTCACTTCTTCCTTAGTTGCGTGTACCAATTGAAACCAGTAAAGACAATACTTAATCATTAAATAACTAAAAATCATTAATTATTGGTACTTGCAACTCGAGAAGAAGTGAAATAATTATGCCTAACCAAGTGATTTAAATCAGTTTTAAATGGATACCTGTAAACGATATCACACGTGTGAGTGGAGCATGATTGGTTTCAGAATCAACAAATGCCACGATTTACCAACAATGACGTCACTTACAGTTATCATGGAAATCATCAATAAAATCCCTCCCAACGACATCAAAATATACTCTGATGGCAATAAAATGGATAGGCAGACAGGCAGTGGAGTGTTTATTGAAACACCTCGAGAGAGCTACACTCTTCATCAACGCAACCCCGTTTTTTGTTCCGTCTTTGGAAGCGAACTAATTGCAATCGACAGGAGACTAGAGAAAATGTTGAGTGAAGGGCACTTTGGAAATACTTGGATACTATCTGACAGCCGTAGTTCAATTCAACATCTCAAAAATTGGGCCCTCATTATAGATAAAACCAGTTTTTCGATCTTACAAAAAGTAAAGCTCATTTCCCAGCAGCATGAAGTCCACTTTCAATGCATCCTGTCCCACGTCGATATCCACGGAAACGAGTTGGCTGACACTCTTGCAAAGAAGGGATTAGACCATCCAGTCCCCTCCACCTCAGAGCTTATATACCTTGAACTTTTCGCAAGGCAAAAGGCCCGGAACAAACAAAAGTGGCTGCTTCCACCTATTCACTACTGGTATAAAGCAAAAAGACCAGGACTCTCTCTATCTCTTCCTGGTGACAGGCAGACCAACACTTGCTTATCCCGACTGGCCTGAAAAGTCACATATTTTCTGCTAATCAGAAGATCTTTCCTCTTTGCCCTAAATGCCAACAAAACCAGGCATCACCTGAGCACATCTTGAACTGTTTAGGGCTGGACTGGAACGACTTTCTTTCCTCTCCCCTTTTAGTTTCGGACTTCCTAAATGTTAACGGATTTATTGATCTGGTCTGACTCCATCAGACCAGATGGGAATTAGCAACAACAACAACACAATTATCCAATTCCAAAATTTTGACCACAAGATTTAAAAAGTTCCGACACTGACATCCTTTATATGCAAGTATCTTTATCAATTGGAATATTTAACCTTTCTCAACTTTTTTCCAGCTTTCAAAATCTGGTAGAAGCACAGTCTATCTAAGGAACGTTAGTTTGGAAACCGAAGGCCGCTTCACATGCCAGGTCTCTGCTGACGAGCCATTTTTTGGCTGTGTTCAAGTACATAGAGATATTTCTGTTTATGGTTCGTAAATTTTTAAAAATTATCTTATTTCAAAGTCTTTTTTAAATTGAATGGATTAGTTTTAACATATGTTAACAATATGTGAAACTTAATGAGAGATACAAAATGAGAATTTATTTAATAAGAAATGTGATCAAAAACGCAAAAGTAGTTTAAAATTAATAGAAAGAGCTGTACTTTGCCCAAATTTTAATTTTTTTTACACAGTAATAATCCAAATAATTCAAACATTTTCTGAGAAACACAATTTACATTTGTTTGGTACTATTTTTTTGGGAAATAAACTTCAGCAAAAAAATTAATAAATTCTTTATAAAAATTGGTTAGTGGTGTTGCTCCTTTGGCCATTGGATACTACGCATTGAATAGCACCCATTTTCAAACTTGAAAGACTCTTTTAAACTTTATTGAAGAGGGATAGACACGAATTAAAACTTCTTTTTAACAATATTTCCAAGTTACCTGTATTGGGGCTGGGATAGCCTGGTCGGTAGGGCGCTGGGCCCATATCCAAGAGGTCGTGGGTTCGATCCTCGCCGGCCGAAGACTCCCCGTGTAGTAAATGGTGACTGATGCACGTTAAATCTGTCGAGTCTCAAAGTCCTCCATGTTCCCTCAACAAATCAATACCTCTGGGGGTACTGATCCAGGAGTTTCCTTGTCTTCTGGATTGGTTCAAAATTGCAAGGCTACGGAGTTGAACGTTGGTAGTCGTAAACCCATGAAATTGGGTTGGCTGTTCAACGAAGGTTATAAAATAAAATGAAAAGTTACCTGTATTATCGTAATTAAATTAAAAGAATCAAAAGCTTTTTACCAAATAATATTTTTGCGTAATATTTGAATAAGAAAACTATGTAAGCCCCAAGAAAATAAACATTTTTTGAGTATTGTATGTTGCTAAGTCCAAAAGGAATTATATTTGTACTTACTAGCTTACAAAAGCACCTATTGCACATACTTTAGCCTATCCAACGTACAATTATGACATTGATTTAAAGCATAACAAGCAAATATTTTTTATGTTTCGTTAGGCTTAGAAAAAATAAGAAATTTCTCTTAAAAATGGTTTATTCTTTAATAAAGTTCTACATTTTGCTATTTATCTACCTCGGTTTTATTTTAAGATATAAGTGCTTCAGTGTTTTACATTTCCTATAAGTTTGATTGGGAAAAAAATACACAGCAACTAGAAAATAAAATAAAAGAGAAAAATATCTTATTTTAAAAAAAATGCAATGTCAGAATGATACCAGCAAGTAAATATGCAGCTTCTACTTATGATGGTCTGAAGTCAATATTTGCAAAGCTGTTTTAATGGTAGTAGTCATAGAAAAAGTCATTAAATAACGTCAATTAAAAATTAAAAAGCATAAAAGTATTTTTCGCAAAACTATTTTTCACGGCAGTGGATGTCAACACTTCATTAGCTCAGCTGTGACTTGAAGAATATTTTTCTTTCTATTTTACGATTGACTAAAAGACGCGTATAAATAGTTTAGAAAACGTTAAGTTGATTCTCTTGGCTTTATTCCATATTCAATGATGGATGCTGGCTGATTGTTAGAACTGAACTTTAATGCTTGGAATTTACTCAAATGTAATGTCCTTAGTCCTACGGATCTTTAAGTCCACACACAATTTTTTACAGGGTAGTGTAAATATCAGATGCTGACTAGCACACTGTGGAAAAAATATGTTCATAACTCCTAGAATATGGTTAAAATTATCGTGTTTCTTGCTCTATGGGAACACCAAAACACTCCGTAATTTTTACCGAAATACTTTGGTAATGGTTTTGGTAAAATTAACAAAAAGATATTGCTTTGTAATATGCGATAGAATTTAGTAAATGTGGCAAAATTTAGTGATTTTATCATGATTTCTTTATGGTATAAAAACCGTTCATTCGGTGAAAATTACTTTTTAGTTTAATTTTTCTTACCAGATATGTCGTATTAAAAACTATATTCTTGAAAATCAGAATTTTTGGTAAACTGCTACCATGTGAACGGAAAAATACCAAAAAAATGGTTTGTAAATACCATATATTTTGGTTGTATTACCAGAATTATGTTGTTTTTTACCAAAAATGTCATTACCATGCAGTGCGTTAATTTTAACAGAATTTTTTTTCTCTGTGTAGCATCCACTTCTTCTACCATTGTGATATTATAGGGCACGCAGGTCTTATACCACCACAGTATTCATGAGCTTTGTTTTCAAATCTGTACTGAGAATTAATCCCAAACCCTCGCCAAAAGCCCATTAGTGCAAACCTAGTGTAGCCTAAATAATTGAAACAAAGAAACCTTTCAAGTGACCTGAAAATAAATAGCATTTTTGATTTTAGCACTTAAAAATTCATTGAAATTTTTTTTTATCATAGTCTGATCTTACACTTGGTGTTATTTATTAAGAGGACCGAAAAGTAATGTTGTTTCGGCAAATTAAATATTCGTTTGTCTTAAAATTCAATTCATTTTTTTTTATCCCTTTTGATTCATTTTCGAATGCTAACGAGGGTAAATAAAAATAAAATCTTGCTAACAAATATCAAAGGCACAGAAACGACATTACTTTCCTGTCCCTCTAACACTTGTCAGAGGCTTAATTTTATCTTCACCACTGATCCAGACGATCACTAATAACATAATAATTTTAATAATTTTATTAACATCACTAATTTGATTTTTAAATGAGGAAAACATTTTTCATGTCAATTAGTAAATACATAAACTATTCTTAAACCATTTTTAACAATTAGTTATTAAGACTGATAATATTTTTAAACTTTATAAATAGCGAATCATCACTCATTATTGCACATTTTTTCATGACCTTCAAATCTAATTATAATCGTGAGGTCTGTTTAAAAAATTAAAAAGGTACCCCATCGTAGCCAATTGAGGCAAAAATAACTTATATCGCATAATGTCAAGCGTTGTTAATAATTTATGTACTTTTAAACTAGATTGTTTAGCATTTTATAGATAAGTTAATAGGAATTAATGTTTTAATAGGTATTGCGTGAAAATGTGTATTTATCTAAAGCATATCTCAAACTACATTTTTTTCAGGTGACACTTTTAAGGCAGGGGAGTATTTTTTTTGCATAAATATCACATTTATTATGCTATTAAAGAATCATTATTGTCCAACTCCGATTTCAAGAGAAGTATAGCTAGATTATAAAATACTTAAAATTGAGAAACGATGAAAATAGTATTAATTGCTTTAAAGGAAATTAGAAAAAATAATAATTAATGACAAGTTTTCTTCCTAACTAAGTTTATGACGAAACTATCGAACAATACTTAATTTCCCCATGACTAATTTCTAAAAATAATCAATTGAACTTAACGATAATTCATATGATGAATTTTTCAGTTTTAGTTTTTATTCTCAATAGTATTAATGTTAGTAAAATGTAAATGGTTTTTCTTTTACACAGCATTTTAAATATTCAAAGACATAAATATTTCTTAAAAAATCAAAGATATTAAGAAATATTAAATTAATTATTATTATCTCTTAAAAGATAATATTTCCTTATGGAAGTTTGAAAGAAAAAAATTTAAATATAAGTATAAATGTACTCACTATATCTTGTTTTTTATTTCAAAATTTTTTATCTAAAATACATTCATGAATTTGTCAGTCCTTATTTAAATCATTTTTATAATTTTGTGGACGTGTGCAAAAAAATTTAACAGAATGCTCAATTTGAAAAATATAAATAAGGTATGATGAATTTAAACGTAGTCTCTAAATAAAAAAAATGCGAGAAAAATAAAGCTTAACGGAATTTCATTCACCCTGAGTTTCGTTAGTTTTCAATATATTCCCTCCTTTAAATCACAAATCCCTTTAAAAATCAAAGAGTCTCACAACAGATAATTGTGTTTAGTTCAATTTTAAAAAGGGTCAATACTTTAAGTTACGTCTAAATTTGCACTACCTTAGTTTTGAGTACAAAATGAAATTCAATTTGACGTGTATTCAACTAGCAGAATTCATCTCCTTTTATTCATGTTAGGTGTCTCACGTTTCTGACATGGATTTGTAGAAATGAATTTTTAACGAATCGTAAGCAAATTTCGCACAGACACTTGACAAACTAAGCTGCCTTAATCATTATTTTCACAATCCTAAGATTTGGTGATAGTATTAAGTGGTCCATTTTGTTATTAAATGGGTATTAAATCACTTTTTGCTTGATCTTTGATCATCCATGAATTATATCCAGTTTTCCAAAATCTTTTTCAAAGGCATCTGAATAAGTTCATATGTTATCTTGAAGTTGTTCAAATATTCTTGAAAGGATTTTTTTTAAGCTTAAATAAGATACAAAGTTTTCTTTTGCTTTAAAAAGTACCATTAAGCTACCATAAAAGAGCCATCAAACTTCCTTACACGAATTTTTTGCTTATAATGCATTAGGCTGCCATTGTAATCCATTCTAATATGAACCATAGCAGCCAGAATCATCAATATTTCGCTTTACTTTGTCACTCCAAACAGTTTAAATTATTTTTAAAACGAAAAACATGCAACAGAAAGTAAAATTACTAAATTTATCTTTTTATGAATTTCACTTTTTATTGTAAACACTAATAAAATATTTTTACTGGTGATTTTTACACGTTTTAACGTCTCAGATGAAATAAAATCCAGTTAAATTTCTATTCAGGTTTATTTTAACTTTTAAAGCTTACTTATGTTGATTCATAATATAAATCACAACACTGTCAATTACATGATACCAAGGAATAAGTGCCATTTGAACAGCTAAATACTGGTCATTTATAAGTTTTAGTTTGCATTCAGAAGTTTTATTTATTACTTTATTTTCATATTTTCTAAAATTATTATTGAATTATTATCGCTAATTTAAAATAAGTAAAGTTTTCTTCTTCAATATGCTAAAGCTAAATTTTATGATGTTTTTATTCATTATTTTTCGTAATACCTAATATTAATTGCTTCTTAAAAATTTTAATTTTATTCAATTTGTTTTTTTTTTAAAAAATAGGCATGTAAGTCACACTTTTGTGTCACTCTATTTTAATTATTTTATTTCACTAATTAGCTTTGGTTTTATGCATCGTTTTAATTAGAAAATGACATGTAATAAAAACTTCTCACCACTTTTTGCATTAATAATTATTTGAGCTTCCCTTTAATTTAAAAAATCCAACAAAATTTCAGATAAAATTGGGGTGGGTTTGGCGAACCCGAATGATGAACCCAATTTTAGATTAAATATCAAATAAAATATTTACTGCAATTAATTTTAAATAAAAATATAAAAGGAAAGGAAAGTATGCTCAGTTTTATTAACTCTAAACGAAGAGAAAGAAGAAACTTTTGTCGTTCATTTCAAAATAGTCTCTTAGAAGTTAGGGTTGGATGATCAAAATTCATCAGGGCGACATTTTTTTAATTGGATTCAGATGCTACAGACATCACTATTTGCCAAAAAATAAAAATTTAAGATCTTTTAAGTAACATAAAAAATTACAAAACATTTTAATTGTTTTTCCTTCTCTACAAGAGGAACATTTGAACATCGTTTTTGAAACCATTTAAGACAATCGTTATTTATTTCTGAGAATTGTATTTAGATAACTGTACACCTTTTATATTGATTTTCGCGTGTATGTAAATATTTCAGTTCCTAGCTTAAATTTATGTAATTTTCTATGACATATTGACTTTACTCAATAATCATTTCAGTAGAAGATTCAAATGCACAAAAAGTCGATTCTACCTTAACTTTTATAGTTTTTTCAAAGCCTAAAACACCTGCTAATGCTAGATACTATTATTTGTTGTTTGGATAATATTTACTCCACAGAAGTTATGACTGAAACCAAATAGTTTAGCCTATTATTACCGTGATATTATTATATTAAGTTCTCTAATAGTTTGAATATTTAAATCAAATAACAGAAGAAAAAAAAACACGAAGTAGCAAATATGCTTCGAGAATTTTATTAAATCCCTCGTAGGATCCATGGAGATGGTATTTACTGGTAGCCGAACCTGCACCCAGCTGTACTCTATGTCAAGTTGATGTTTCAATTAAACACATATTAACTAACTGCAGACGATTCAAATATTTGAGGAAGAAACTTTTCGGCAGATTTTATCCCAATCTTTCATCCCTACTTAGTGACCCTATACATCACAATTTAATCAAGTTCATCAAAACAATAGGACTGTATTCACTAATATAAGAAAAAGTGCTATTCTTTTACCTAGTGACTGGCGCAGTATAGCCACTTCTGGCTCTTGTGCCATTAAACTTTAACTAACCAACCAACCAACCATGGAGATGGTCTATTTTAATGACAAAATTCGGTGCAGTTTCCAGTGAAATTACTAAATTAATTTTTTCTCTTTCTTCACATGTTATGGTGCATATTGAAACATAGAGTTTCGAGAAATTTCCAGTTGTTGATTTTTTTTCTGTTCAAAGTTGGGTATGGAATTCGGCTTCTAGCGCTTTCCTTATTGTTTATGTAAGAAAAACTATTTAAGTTTAGTCAAGAAGGATCTAAAAATATTCTGCTCTGTTTGTTGGAGTGCACAATTTAATGTGGATTATTTTTATTTTCAAACCTTTATTTTTTAATAATGTTTAAATCCAGTTTTCGGCAAAAAAAATTCCGAAATTTCAAATTAAATTAAGAGTCATTTTTTCTAAATTTAAAATGGAAATATAATCATGAAGTCAAATTCCAAAAACCTCTTTCTAAAGATATAAAAGTAATATATCAAAATTTTACATAGTTTTCCGAAAAACTACTGAAATGGTTTTTAATTTTTTTTCGCCAAAAAATTCAATGCGACACCATTGGCTTCAGTATTCAAAAGATTCCTAAACGTGAATGCATAGTAAGTGTATTATTACTTAATTCATCTTTCATTGGTTTAAGATCATTAATACGAGGTTTAAACTACGTTTGAATCAAAAAACTTAAAAATTCTGAAGAAAATATTTTGTTTCTTTTTTTTCATTTTTCTAAAGAAAGCTACGAGAGTAATAATTAAATTCTTGAAAAGAAAATAGTTTAACTTAGTTATGCTAAATAATTCTACTTTCCAATTATAAGGATTTAATTTCTGAATGTGAAAGACCTATAAATTAAGAATTGCGAATAAAAATATTTCAAAGAACATCTCCTATTTCACTCCTAGCTCCTAGTTCAAATAACTTCAACAAATTATAGTTCAAATTAAAAAAAAAATTCATCGAAGTTCACAAAATAATATATTAATATTCACATAGTTTGCTCTAATATCGTAAAAACAATGTATGAAAATTTGTTATCTAACTTTCCATCTAATCTACACCTAATTCTTATTTGATAAAATTTAAATAGTTGAAGAAAAAGAAATAAATGGAGTATTTTATAACGGAAATTCTATTTATACGTCTAGAAAGTTCTGGAAGGGCTTAGAGCTTACTACAGGAAGATAAAATAAGTAGATTAGTTTATAGCTTGGATAGAAGGGCAAATAAGAAATTAATCTATAGGTTGTAAGATAAAACAATTAAAATTAAAATAAAGATGCTGAAATGATTAATAAATAATAGGTAAAAAGGTACAGAGTGAAAATGTTTGATGAGCAACACCACATTTCTCTCAAATATTTATTACTCATTCAGAAAGGAAATATTTCTTTTTAATCATTTTTTGAGTCGATGTTTACTTCTCTTTTCCCATTAAAAGTTCTTTAAGAATTCTAAACTTTTTCTTCTGAGACACGCAGCTTAAAATTTGCTTTCTCGAGAACCATCCATAGCTCTCTCTGAAAACGATCCTAATGAATTCTGTCCTTGAAGCAATGAAAAAGAGAGTTATGAGGTTCAAAATGAATGCTTATGGTGCTTTTTCCCGACAAATGGGGCTATCTTGTGGCTATAGAAGTCCAGAAAAATTTCGAAGTTAATTTAAAGAATGTGTATCTGTTTTGAAAGTGTGTAAGAAAATTTAAGGAATATTGAAAATTATGCATTCTCAAAAGAGGTAAGATAAAAGGAATAAAATAGTATTAGGCATTTTAAATTAAAAAAAGTTTCATTAAAAATTGATAAAAACTACTGGATTCATTATTTTGCCCCATTAGGGTATTATTAACTGTATACCTTAACGGGTATTATTAACTATATTAATAGTTAATAAAAGTCATGGTTTCTCTAGCATTGATCTGTCTAATAATGATTTTATCAGTCGCTGGTTTATTCAATATAACATTTTCAGAATATTATCTGATATTATCTTTTAAATATGTCATATATTATCATTTTAAACATACCATATATTATCACTTTAAACATGCCATATTTTACGCAACTTGCATTTAATTTATTTAAAAATGATTTCAGAAATATTTTTATAACCAAAACAAAATTGCATGTAAGTACATTGTAAAATGTACATAAATGCAAGAAATAGAAAATGACTGATGCAAAAAACAAGGAATGCACGAGAAAAACATATTAACTTTTAACTCTTTAATTCTTCACAATTAGAATTAATACAGTGCTTGAAATTTAAGTTGTCCGCATTTAAGCCCAACACCCGTTAATTTCAGGAGGGCGATTGTTACAATTACGATAGAAATGTTGTCAATGTTTAATTAAGGAGGTATTATTGGATAAGCAATGAGACAGTGTTCAATGTCATCTTGCAGGTAGACTCGATGCAGTTAAAAATGTAACTTGGTTATTGTCAAATAATTATGTCTGAATATTTAAAAATAAAAACTAATGTGAAAAAGTAAGAGATACTTTTCCTAATTTGTTTTTTTTTGGGGGGGGGGCGTTCACAATCTTACGACAATCATCACTTACTTCTTATTCATTCTATTCTTTGTATTAAAAGACTGAATTTTTTCTTTGTTCTGTATTTACGAATAAGTATACAAAGTTAATTTAAAATTCAGGGGGTTACACTCATAACCCCAAATCATGAAGGACGATAATTATATTGAACAATAATATTGCACAAAGTACCATCAAGTAATTACATTCAAAATTTAAAAAGACGAAACATTCTTCTGTTGCAGGACAGTTTAAACTGTTGTTTTCATAAAAATAAATATGAAAACTGTAAGAATCCTATTTGCAACACAATCTCTAGAATAATACTCAAAATCTTGCACATCTTTCGTGTTCCATTCTCAGCATTCATATGCGCTAGAGCAGGGGTCCCCAGCCCTATGCCCGCGGGCACCATGGTGCCCGTCGATTGATCTAGGTGCGCCCGCTGCTTGTGCCCAACGATAAAATATTTCAGTTTTCCATCTTCCAATTAAATGCTATGCAAATTTTATGCTATGCAAATACATATTGAGGTACGCTGGTTCAGTAATGGCAAAGTACTTGATAGATTTCTACATTTAATTGGAGAAATAAAAAATTAACTTGCAGCCAAAAATCAAACATTTTTGGAACTGAGAGATCCTCTTTGGCTAGCAGATTTGTCTTTCATAATGGACATAATGGAAAAAACTAAATAATTTAAACTTGGAGCTGCAGGAAAAAGACAAACATAAAGCAAAAATGATAAAGGCTATAAACTCGTTCAGAGCTAAGCTAGTTTTGTGGATATCACATTTGAAAATGAAGTCTCTTGTACATTTTCCAAACATGAAAAAAATGTTAAGTGACAGTGAAATTGACTTATTAACATTTGTCATCAACCTCCAATTGTTTAAAGATCAATTTAAAAAGCGCTTTCAACAATTTAATATCATTGAGCCTTTGATAACTTTTTTGTTAATCCTTTTACCAACCAAGTAAACGTTACCGTAATAGCAACATACATTTCAGAATTTCTTCAAGTAAAGCGAGAAGAATCGGAGATAGAAATTGTGGATCTTCAGAATGACATTATCCTCAAAACTATTATATCACATGAGAAATTCTGGAATATAATTGAAAGAATAAATTCCATTCTTAAAAATAGCATCATATTCTCCCAATTATGTAGCGCTGGCCAGAGAAATGCCATGCCGAACACCACATTGACTGTATTTTATAAATAATTTTTATATTTCATATGTTATGAAAGCAATTTAGTAATTATTTATTTTACACAAGGAAATTATTACTAATTATATTCATATGTTAAACTAATTTTTAAAATTAAATTTTTTTGTGCACTATATGTAGTGTGTATTATTACCTATGTCTACCAACTATAAACTTATCTTGAAAAAATAAATGGTGCCCGCCATTTGACCAATATTCTGGTATTTGCTCTTAGGTACAAAAAGGTTGGGGACTACTGCACTAGAGTGTATTCTTTTTCAATATTGATACATGTAATCTACCATTTTCTCGCATTGCTTGCGTGATACAAAGCAATATTACGAAATTTATCCAGTATCTAAACGGCAAATGGTATACCTAACCTAAAAAAATATTTTAAGGCGAAAGGAACACTTAGGACCTATTAACGTGATTCTGTAATTTTGAATTCGAAAACAGGATTTTCAGTAGTTGAATAATTTTATTAAAAATTTTCAAATATTAATTAGTTTTATTCCATTAGCAGGTGCTTGCGATGCAGTTAAGATTGTTCTAAACATTTAAACTGCAGATACAGGCGTTATGACCAACTTAACATTTTATTTAATATAAAAATTTATATCAAAGAAATAATAGATTTTTGTATTTAAGTAAGAACAGAAAAGTTATGATTGAGATGACGAAAAAAAAAATTTTAATATTTTCTTATTGAAACTTTAAAAAGAATTGCATTTTTTTATTAGATTGAGAATTTTCTATATTTAATTTGTTTTCTCATTTTATATTCCCTTTTTCCCTCTTTTATTTAAAGGTAATTCGAAAATTATTTTTTGAATATTTTTAGAAAGATAAAACATAATTATAATTGGCAAAATATTAAATAAACATTATATTAAAACATTGTATAAAAAATATTCTTAGCAAGGAAATAGTATTTTCTTTTAATATTTTAATCCTTTCAATATTAACAATGGTTAATAATAAATTTGAGGCATTCTAATGTGATAAATAAATAAGAAATTAAAACGGAATAAAATTTTCTTCAACTCGCTGGTTTAATAAAAAGAATTAAAAAGTTTAAACGAGCTTAAGAAAACATTTTCTTAACTATTAAATACATACAGTTGAAATAATTATTTCGTTTACGAACCCTTACCTTAATTGAGACAAGAGAAGAAAAGTATTGCTTCGCTCGAAAAAGAAAAAAATATTTTTCAATAGAACAATAGCTAAAAAGAAAATGAACATTCGGGAAAACCTGGAGCACAAAGGAAGCTAATTATCTCCCAAAAATGAATTACCAAGTTATTTTCAGTAAAAACTTCAAACGAACAATTTATTTTAGTACTTTCGCTTCAAAAATCCTCATACAAATCCTCACTAATCCTCACAAAAGACATTATTTTGTTATGTTCACTGATCTTATTTGTGAAAGCACGAACTTCTTTAAGTTATGAAAAGCTTTTTGTTGCCTAAGTTTTGATCATGAAGCAACAAAAGTAAAAGGAAAGTACTTTTTAAAGAGTTACTGTTTTCCAAAAATAATGAAAGAATAACGATTCAAATAAGGTTTTGGAAGTTTTGAGTTATTCGATCTATGTTTCAGCCTTTTTTCTTTCTTTTTTTCAGTACCTCCTGAACAATCACCAGAAATCAGCGGAGGTTTTACTGATTATGGTGAGAACCTGACTTTAAGATGTTCTTCATCGAAATCAAGACCTGCCGCCAATCTTAGTTGGTATATCAATGATGTTATGGTATGTTACCTTTTAAGTCTATAAAATAGAAAATTTAAAAATAAAATATTAGCTACTGAATATTATTTTAAGCTTACAATATTAGCTATTAAAAACTATTTTAAACTTACAATAATAACCACTGAATTCGATTTTAGAATTATATGCTAGCAATTTAATCCCAATTTAAAAGTACAATTTTTTCCCTATTGAATTCATGTTTAAGAGTATGCAGAAAAAGTATTTTACTTTAAATGAAGTGATTTTAAATTTTGATATCTTTTAAATTTTAGATAGTATGTAACTACGATTGAAGAAACGGGGAAATGAAAATTTTGAGTGACATATATGATAAATTCGCTGAAAAGTTTATGTCTTTTTACCCTTAAGTTTTCAATTGTATATATCTATGAGCTTTTTATTCTCATCTAACCACTTTAACCATCTTAAAACAGTTCGCGTCATAGTGTTCGCTCTTTTAACGGTTTCTCATAAGCGTGGAAATTAAGCTTTATACCATTACAAGTTTCCAATTGAAATTGAAACAGTTTTCCACTTTCATCCAGTCAATCTACAAAATTTAAATGTGACAAAAAAATCCCTCCTCAAAAAAGGGTATTTTTTTTTCAAAAATGTTTCTGAGAAACTTCTCTTATGACACTCTTCAATTATTAGCTGATTTTATTTACTTTGGGGTGTATCGATTTAAATATGGACTATTTTACACAATGTATTTTAATCGTGTGCTAACCAAAATTTATAAAACTTTACCTTCTGATCTATCGGGTTGTTCAGAAAGTAATTTAATTTTTTTTATGCGAATAAAAGGCTATTTTTATATTGAACAAATATTTTATCATATATTTAAATCATATATTTAAATCATATATTGTTTATTCTGATACAATACCTTTTGATATCTTTCTGGAAGTAGAATGATTCTATAGGCATAAAAGTTTCGTTCTTTTCTGGAGAAAAAAAAACTGATCCAGGTGATTTGAAATTACACTTTGTCGAGTTGATGTAAACAGCTCCTTTTTTCTCCCCAGTGAGGATGAGCTTCAAAAATGGCTAAATTTTTTGTAGTGTAAGAAGCAAATGTCAGGCATCAACGTGACGGTGCATATTTCTTTCCATAAGAACATGAGAATCCTATATGTCAAATTTTGATATAAATCTTTAGACTTTTTTTAGGCCTCTTTAGATCATGAAAGGTTTAATTCTATAAATTCATTATTTCAGCTATCTCACAAGTTGTTATTCACCGGTTTGTATCAATTAATGCCTTTATTATGCCTCCATAAGCTTAAACTGGCTTGGTGCATCTTCATCGAAATTTTCCCGAATTGAAATTTGCAAACTGGTTTTGGCACTGGAGTACTGCGAATATATCTTTTTCAGATACATCGGGTAATTTTTTCTTGCTAGAACCTACTTACCTTTTTGATAGGACAAGAAAGTAAAATTTGAAGAAAATTCTGCTTTTCATATTCCATACTTGAAAGGGCGCCAAAGACAAAACTACTGCCTAGAACCAATCGAACTTATTCACAATCAAGCGTTGATATAGCACCTGTCATTATATATTATGATTAAACGGAACGTCCTAACTGTGAAAATATGTAATTAAGTCTTCAGAAGGAAAGAAGCGAAATTAATTACCGAACAACCCAATATTTCAAAACCAATTGTTCTGCGCAGCATCTTGCGCCGTTTAAATCCTTGAGATCTTTAATTTAACAATCCCTTAATCTTTATAGTAATAAATAAATCTATTAGCATAGATAAATAATGTAACTTTAATTTATAGATGGTGCCAGAGGGTTCCGTGGCATCACACAAGATTATCTTGCACGATGATCAGCTTGAATCTGCTTCTGCCCAGTTAGACATACCAATGGACTCAAGCTCACTTCCAGACGGAGTTCTAAGACTCGCATGTGAAGCTTCCATTTCAAATTTTGTCACATCCATATCGAAAGAATTGCTCATATCGAGAGAGCACAATGACCAGCCTCAACATCATAAGACTTTTGATCCACAGGAATCCATTCAGTCATGCTCTTTCATGATTTTCACATTTTTTTATTGCAAGACATTCACGTTGTTGATGTGGTTCATGTTGTGTTGGGAACTTTAACATTTTTATTTCCATAAATGTTGTTGTGTCATTATCGTGTAGATAAACTTAAAATAGTTACGAAAATGTAACTACATAATAAGTAATTAAATATAAACTGTCTTTTTTAATAAAATACAGTAGTACTAAAGAAATGGACTGCAGAATGAATTTCAAAATATTTTTAGAATTATCTAAATTTATACAAAATCTATATCGTCGACTGGGAATACTTTGACCAATTTTAAACTCTTAGTAAATATTTCGTGTATTTTTTATTGGTTAGAGAGTGAGCATATTTTCTGAACTCGGTTCTGGGCTTAAAGGTTTCTTTCATATGTAATGCATTCATTCACCTTTAAGTAAAAATTTAAAAACATAGTTGGCTAAGTTACCTCTATAATCAGAGCAACTTTCCCTTTGTTATAAATAATTTTGCAACTTCGAAGGACAAATTTTGAAATTTTGGTGTCGAATTTCGTTACATTGATGGGCAAAGTTACCCCTATAACCAAGGTAACTTTGCATAACAGGTTTTTTTTTACTTTTAAAAACTGTCTCTGAAATTAACATTTCGGAAATGTTTGAACAAGAATATAACAGATGAAAAAGTTATTTTGTTCATTCTTTTTATAAATTATATTTATACTAGTTATTAGTTAAATTGTCAAATTCTCCTTAAAAAATTTGAGTGATGAAATCATGATAGAAAAAAAAGGAAAACATATGTGTTGGCACACAATGTGACTCATGCTGTATGACTTAATCTTTATAAATCTTCTTCAAAAAGAAATTTAGCTGATCTTTTTCATAGGGGGAGACGGAGATACATCACTCAGAGAAAAGTTAAATTCATACACTTTTTCACGAGAAATGAACAATTTTTCTTTCCATTTGAGTTCTCGAATATAACACATATTTTTAAAACTTTTGCCAGACATTAATTCAAAGAGTTACTTCTTGCAAAAATTTCACAATCACGAAGTCTCTTGCTTGCAAGATAAGGGATTCACCAATTTTATGTTTTCTTTCATAAATTTGTTACATTTTCAGAAAACCATCAGCTGGTATGTAATTTGAAAACGGATGCATGTTTTTTTAAGAAGACAAGTACTATTATTTTACCAAAAGAATCTGTCTTTTTTTTTTTTTTTTTAAACTCGATAAAAAAAAAATTTGTGTCAGCATTGGGGTCGAGACGAGTCCATTCCGGGGCGGAGTAACTCCAATTTTCCCATAGGTAAAACTCCAATTTTCCCAATTTTCCATCAGGTAAAATAACTCAATTAAGAAATTATAGGAAAGTTTAGGTATACAAATGCCTCTTCAATGATTTTTATGTGCAGCACAAAAAAGTGATGACTTGTAGTACTTATTAGATTCTGTTACGATCTTCTCGGATCAATGTTGCTAAGATATTCAAATTGTATTCTTAACAATCAGTTTTCAAACTGATAAATTGTAACTAAATAGAAAAACTTCTGTCTCAATCTCGCAACCAACATTTCTGATTTTTTATTGCGCCCAAAGACCAATAAATAGTTCTTTTCCAGCTCTTTTAAAGAATGGAAAAAGTTACTCCAATGGACAAAGTAATCCCAGTTGACGATGTTCTGAAAGAGGAATACGTATCTTGCCTAATAATTTAATTAAATTTTTTTCGCAATTTTTTTTAAAAAAAAGGTTTAAAAATAATATTTATTTAAAAATATAATTATTTGGAATATCTGTTTTCTTACATATAATTTATTTATAACTATGTCCTTCTGTTAGCAAGAAATTGAAATTTTTTTGCTACTTTTAACAACAAAAAGCATACAAAAAATCTGAGCAGTAAACATGTTGCTTGTTTCTGAAAAAATACAAAATTCAAAAAGTGGGAAAACAAAAATAGGATGAAAATTTCATAATAATCATCAACAGCAAATTGTAGTTTTAAAAAAGTACTTACAAATAATGTTTGCTTGTATCACCATTTTAAATAATTGTCTGTTAGAAAATTAGTTCAACGAATTTAAAATTTCCAATCCATTCTCTATTAAAAAGGTAAGAATCCAAGAATTCAAGATGTAAAAATAATTAAATTATCAACTGAACTTAATGTTTTAAGTCGACAATACCCCTTTTTACTTTTGGAATTCTTTCAATATCGTTTTTGATCTGAATTTCTTATACATTTGTGACAGAATCTAGTCGTAAAAAAAACTGTTTCCAAAAATATCCAATTCATATTCAACTTACGAATATTTTAAAAGATGTGAGTCGCTATGGTTGCCAAAATGTAATGCATTAAGATCAATCACATAATGCCACTGGAATTGAAAAATTTGAGGAATTTCCTGAATTTGAATAATTCTTGATCGAAATATAAAAATGCGGGCCCTATACTTACTCGGAACCTATATGAAGCAAAAATAGCGTGAAAATACCATTTTACAGTGAATTTCAATTCAGTTTAAAATTCAAAAAAATTAGAAAATTGAAATTTTAGCTCAGAGCATTTAAACTAATGACTTAAACTAGTGACAACATAAAAAGTAACAAATGATTTATTTAAAAAAATAAATCTAAAATAAATTTCTAAAATTTGCAATAAATATATGTGCAGGTTTAAATAGTACAAATAACATTAAAATTGCTGTGATTCTAGTTTGGAGAAATATTTATGTCTTTTTTTCGCATTAAGTTTTCCTAATGACTTGATTATATTTTTTTTAAAAAAAAACTAATTATCTTCAATGCTTAAAAAATTATTTCTTAAAACGTATAAGATTTTTTTCATATTTTTTTTAAATTTTCTTAAATAGCTATGGGCTGATATTTAATTATGTTGAACTTTCACTATGGGGAATTATTAATGGGGATAAAATAAAATTTTTGAACAAGCATAGATTTTTTTCTATCAGACTTTGACCAATTTTCTCAATTTTGTTAGAAATTAATCATACTTTAAAAAACATTGTTGAATAGTGTATCATGTATTTAAATCGTTTTTAATAAAAATATTTGAAAACTTGTTTCACTTTTAAATTTTCTTGCTTTTAAAAATTAAATTGTGTATGTAATGTACATTTTTCCGAAATTCAAAAGATTGCCGACTTCATTCAAAGATCAAAACTGCGCAGAAGTTCGGGTGATTGCAAATGTACTCATTCTGACTTTCATAAAAATATGGTGATTGATGTAAAGCAGAATAAAATGATACGCAGAGGAAATGGCTAACAAACGATTGTTGAGAAGTAGAGAGAGCAACCCATTTAATTTAATGATTAAATCCAAGTAAGATGTTCGCACTCTGCGAGAGTTTAGGACGTAAAAAGGGAAAGTAAAGTCTCCGCATTCTTCCTATTTTGTCAATTCATGTTTCTATACATTCTGTTCTTAGAAAAATAATTTGAAAGGCAATTAAAATTTCTTCGGTAGCAATAATAATAAATTCTAAAAGAAACAACGTAATTAGTGTGGAAATTAAAAACTCAAAAATGTGGAAAGTGTTAAGAGACTGTCGAAACTAATAGAAAATGCGTTATTGATAAATAAACACTTTTTTATTTACACTTTTTTATTTATTAGTATTATTAAATAAATACTTTTTTATTTATCAATAACCCAGTTATCGCATTTTACTGAAAATTTATCGCATTCCATATTGTAGATGGGACAAATTTTTTTTCATAACCATTTACGGGAATAAAGCTGCTTAAATTTTTATTTTAAGAATAAAATAGCAAGTTAGTTTAAAAAATAAATACTTAAAATATGATAAATATGATAAAAATATTTCTTAAGAGTAAACAAAATATTTTTCGGATGTATGTTGTACAAGATTTTTTTCTATCCTAGTCGGATAATATCGGGTAGACAAATATTAAAATAATTATTTTTCATACTAAAATATTTATTTATAGCATTAAATTAATGCATGACTTTAATTAAATTAATTAATGACTTTTCAAGACAGTGAAGCATCTGGAAATATAAAAATCAAAGAGCATAAGTTACTTTTGCAACATGCAGGGTAATTATACTTAAAGTCAGCCTCTAGAAACCGCTCTACTTATTGAAGTTTTAGGAAACTTGGTAAATACGTTATATGGACCATGGGGAAACGATTTCAAATTAAAAAAAAATATTCAAATTTTCACCATCAAAACAATTTATGCAAATTAGTCAAACCTATAAACAGACTTGCAGTTAGTTCCATAAAATTATTTTGCGTGCCTTTATCATCGGTATTTAGGCCTTTACATAATAAAAAATCAAACTTTACAAGTATTTCATCAGAACAGCAGCAATAGCTTAGCTGCACTGCGTGACTATCTTCTTTTAAAGGTCTTACGAAGAAAGCCCATGTCGAAAAATAGTTTGAAGGAGATGATTACCAAATTTGAGATTAGAGACTTGGGTGTACTGCCAGGAGGAGGACTGAAACTCGTTGTGAATTTGAATTCCACCTATTTTTCATTAAATATTCGATCAGTCGCATATTAGAGGATTCCTCTACTATCTATTTTAAAATGGTATCCGTACAAGATCCAAGTGTTGCAAATGTTGCAGTAACTGAAACAAGTGTTATCAGATGTTAAAGTTACAACGAAAAAAAATCTTCAAGAAATTAAACACTACAGAATAAAAACAGAGATTTAAAATCAAAAACATTAGTGATGGCAAAAAATTGGTTATTTTGTATTTTATATATTTTTAAATAACATTGTATCCGTCTTCAGCTAGTTTAATGTGATTACAGATAAATTGGAGCAGTAATCTTATCAAAAAATGGGTCCCGGTTTTATTTTCCCAATCCAGTTTAGTATTGCTCTCAAATCTTCTAACTTTTTAAATCATCTAAAACAGACTTCTATTTTTCACTTGAAACAGTAGCGTACCACCTAAGACGAGCTGACTTTTTCCGATTTTTTTTATTAAGAACTTGAATGTAGCACTTTGACTGCACCTTATTAATATGCTGTTTATTCCAACAATAGCAAAACTTTTTCATTCTAATAACCAACAATTTTTCTTAATTTAATAATACAATAGACAGACAATACAATAATTTATCTTAACAGATAATACTATTTATAATGGATATACTTTTTATAGCTACTAATTATAACAGATAATACTATTATTATACTTAATTTAATAATACAATAGACAGACGGTAGATTATCTGTCTATTGTCTGTCTATCCAGTGAACAGAATTAGTAAATGTTCTCTTTTTCGTTTTCGGTAAATGTGAAAACCAGGGACTAATATCGGGTTGAGTAAAAAGTTTTCCGCCAAAGAGAGATACCTTCACGCCAACAACAGACAATCCCTTGGTAGTTAACCCTTCTCCAAACAGGCTTTTGCCTTCTAAAGATGAAAGTTGGAACTGCACAACTGCGTAATTCGGTTGTCAAAACTTTATTATCTTGTTCACCAAAAAAGTGTTTAAAATGAAGCTATCACGTCAACAGATCAGGAGGATTATGCACTATGAATTCCGAAACAAATTCAGTGCAACTGAATGCCGCAAAGAAAATGTGTGAAAGTTTAGAGCATATCAAGTCAAGGCATATTTTAATTAGCTGCAACCACATAATGGTATCGATTAGGACCATAGTATCATGCAAACTAAATCCTCTTTAACTTGACTTCAGGATGTTATGGTTTAATCTAACAAGACACGTGATTCAATACCTTATTAAAGTTTCAGAAATTTTTTGAATAATAAAATTCAAGGTACTGATATTATGATTCAATATTGAATCGATTTCCGAAGCACACACTTCTCTTATCATGCATCACTCTCGTTTTAAGGACTCTATCTCTTCACAGCCATGGCAGCAATGCCCCGCAAATTTTATCTCGGTCAGACGACGTAGACAGTGCCTGATCTGGACTCTCTCCAAACTTCCACACCACAACCAACGCCACAACAAATATAACGTCCACCTTGCTGTTTATACATACTGATTATTTAGTTGGTTAGCAGGTTTGATCTCGCGACCACCAGCAGAGTGACTGACACATTTATTAAGTACGCCTGATTTCTTAATCATTTAGGTATTTACATTTAAGAAACTATGTATCACTCTATAATGTTGCGAGACTATATGAAATTATTATGAAACTAAATCAAGCACAGATTAGGAGTTGTTCATCAAATATTTATTTAACAAAGAATAGAGTATACTTTGTGATATGTTGACCAAAGCAAAAAACAATGTGAATAACGCACAAATGTCCATTTATGTACTTTCATTTGCGTTTTATTTACGTGGTTTTTTGCTTTATTTTAAATATTTATTTACTTTTCCAGCAGAAGGAAAAGTTTTTTTCTTATCAGTGAAATTATTTAAAATTTAAAACATGCTTAAAAAATAACAAATACGCTCCAATTTCACTCAACAGAGGAAAAAAAATACAAAATTTAAAACAAAGCGAATTTGTAAGTTAACTATAGATTGAAATAAATATTTCTGGTTCTAAATAACTAAAAATAATCATAAAAACGAATCTATCTTTTTATAAACTTACAAACAAATAAATAAAAATTCTTTTTTATTTTAAACTTCCCCTTGTAAAGCAATACTTAATTTAATCATCAATATTTTTTCTCAAAAAATTATTTCGTTACAGTTAACTAATATTTATTTTTTTCTAGATACAAACGACGGAATTCTATTTTTTTGCACCTGATTCTTTTTTCCGTGATATATTTACGAAAAAGGTCAAATCATCTTCAGGGCAAATGCATCAAAAGATTTTTACACATTTTAACTGATAAAAGAAACATTCTTTAAGCTTTAAAGTTTGTTCAGCTGTATAACATATGATGCAATGTACTGTAAAGAAACAAAATATGTGCTAAAAATTTACGTTGAGATACGAAAAACAAAATATTAACTTGAAATGTTTTGCTTTTTTTTTCTTTTTTGAAAAATATCTTCTACAAAAATAAATTTAGAAAAAAGCATATTTTAAATAAAAAGAATCCGTTGAAAAGTTTATGCAAGCATTATGTACTGTGTTCTTTTATTGAGTTCTGGAAACACGACGTTTGAAATTTACTTTAACTTCTTTTTGTCAGAAATGGGACTACCAAATATTTTACGCAACGGGAGTGAAAAAACAAGTATTTAATATCAGGTATTAAATATCAAGCAATTAAAATCTTTAAAAAAATTTAATCTTATGTTTATATTAAAAGCAGGTCTCATTTTTAAAAAAATTAACTACAAAAAAATGGATACTTATATATTTCGAAACTTTCTTCGTTATTGACAAAACGGTTTCCTGGTATATTCTCCGAGAAAAAATTTAGTCAAAGTGACGAAATAACTGGTGTCACTTATTCGAGTAAACGAATTTTTTCAAAATTAAAGAAATATTTCATCATTATATTTTTTTCCAAAAAAAACTTGGAATGCCACTTGTATTTGACTTTTTTACTAATCCCTTTATCGTGCGCACTATAAAAGGGGCACAACTCAACAAAAACAGATAGAGCAGATAGATAAATTATACTCGAAGCGGGATTCAAACCTAGATATTCCTGGTTCGAGGCTATCTCCTTGACCGCTACACAAGTCAGTCGGTTTAATTGACCACGTAATTTCCGATAGTCTAGTCATTGTTATAATTTCGTCACTCTCATGAGCACTTCTCCAATACACTACGATGAGAAAACATTTTCGCCATACATTTGAGAATTCGCTTTTAGTCATAAATCACGGGAGTGTCGGTGACGAAATTATTCTCAAACTTAACGAAATACTGATCAAGGATTGCTGAATGTCAAAAGTAAGAACTTTATTTCTGAGAGTGTTTGAGTCTTAATTATTTGAACTATTGAAAAGAATCAATGTTCCATTTTTCTTGTTTATTTAAACAGAATGAAACTGAAAGTACTATAATCGAAGTGATTTTGATGATTTATTTTGACTGATTTTGACGACTGACAATATTTTTGCCGAATCAAAAGTAAAAAACGGACATCTTTACGAATGTTTAGCTTGTACGTGTAAGTTGCTGCATCTTAGATCCTGGTCATAATTAATTTTTAGAATACAAATTAAATCTCCATTTTGTGTAGAGCTGTGAAATTTCTCTTTTTAGTTTGATACGTTTGTTGCTCGGTTTATGCGGATAATGTTTTCTGAAGGCAAGCAAAGATCACTGCTTAGTGTCTCTAAATAAATGGCATATTTTCAAATAAGATAAGAAAATAATTTTGCCAAATGCTTTTTAATATTTTGAATAGGAAAACAAAATAATATACCTTTTAGATTATATGTGAATATAGCGTTAAAGTAATTGATCAAAAAGCAATTACGTATTGATTAATAAGGATATACCTTAGAAAATTCAATCAGCGAAAATAAATGAGTTTAAAATTCAGACAACCATTCCAATAATGTTGACATTACCATCATTACTGGAAGGTACAGAAAAGGGAACTTAATTTATTTTTTAAAATAGTAGAATTTTAAGAAAACCGGATCCTTAAGAGTTGTTTTTTCTTTAGTAACTCTGCGAATATAATTTCTTAATTTTTTTTGTCAAATGATTCATAAGTCCTTGAGCTTCAAATATAAAAGTTATTTGCTGTGAATAAACAATAATTTGCATTCATAATTTTTTGGAAGAGTGCTGACACTCGCTTTTATCCAACCAGGTTGGATAAAATAAGATGTACACAAAAATATTGAAAAATACTGAAACATTAATTCTTAGCAACAAATTATTACTATGACCAGCCTACACTGATCTCTGAAAAACTTACAGAGATTTAAAAATCAAGAAACAAAAAATATATACTAATTGGAACTTTTCGCAAGTAATTTTTTTTTCCGATTTAAGAGCAAAAATCACAAATAAAACTTTGATCATGCATCTAAGCAATGATGGAAATATCATTTATCAATCGTTTACAATATCCAGCCTTAAAGTAATTTTGACTTTATTATTGACTACCTGGTCATGATCGACATACAAATGCCCCAATATTAACAGACAGCTCCATTTATTTAATAGAAAAAGAAGCTTGATAAATTTTGAATCTTATATAAAACCTGTTTTAGCAATTTGTAGCAATAGTAAATAAATGGTGACCTAACCTAAAATAAATTTCCAAGTAATTAGAAACATCAGAATCAAATTGGTGAAATGAAAATTTTATCTTTTTTAATGAAACTTTTCTAAACATTGGTATTGGCAAACAACTTACTCTATCTTTAATCCATATCTTCAAATAACAAGGATAGTGTCGGCGAATAGTTTCACGTGAAAAAAAATATCAAGTCCAAACTTTATCCCCTTAGTATAAAATCTTGCTCTTACTACACACAGAAAAAAATTATCGAATAATACTAGTAAAATTACCTTTCTATATATATATATATATATATATATATATATATATATATATATATATATATATATATATATATATATATATATATATATATATATATATATATATATATATATATATATATATATATATATATATATATATATATATATATATATATATATATATATATATATATATATATATATATATATATATATATATATATATATATATATATATATATATGAAGACATATTTTGTAATCTGGCAATCAAAAATATTTTGCAAAATATTTTAAATCATTCTTGAATGATTTCAGCACGCGTAAGTTCATTTGAATACGCTCCTTGCCTTATAGATTTCTTTTCGTGTTTTGCTGTATATTTCCTTTACTTATTATGTTCTGTTTTTTGCTAGATTTGTTTTATTTTATATATAGTTTTTAATTAATGAGTTACATTTTTGTTTCCTAAAAAAAATTTGAATGCTCCTCACACTATTGATATATTTTGATTTGGCTATATTAATACAATATTAGAAAGCACTCTTTTTTGTGGTTATAACCGTGTGAATTGATGAAGAGGTTATATATTTTTCTCCTTATTTTATTTTCTGGAATTTTAATGTTTTTGTTTAAAATACATTAAAAAAATTTTAATGTTTTATACAAATAATTTTATTTTTATAATTTTTCTTCTTCTTCTTATATATATATATATATATATATATATATATAACGTCGTTGCCGAGTGGAAGGATTAAAACAGGTCTTAGGCCGGGAAGGAGGGTACAGAATTTATGTATTAATTATTATACAGAGCAGTCATGAGAGTGTGTAAAAGTCCACACGAAAAGTTGCGCTCCTTGGTTATATGTTAGGAAAAATCTTGCAAAGTAAAGTCCGTAAAATGTTTAAATTTAGGGAAAGAGGGAAATCTTAGTAATTGTAATTGGTTTATCAAATAGATCTAGCGCTTCACACAGAGTGCAAAGGGGAAAATGTCCTGCTTTTAATTAAATGCATACTTGAGTCAAAAATAGATTTAAGAACAGGATGTGGCTTTTAAAAGTGTGAGAAAATATTTCGATTAGAATAATTAATTAGATAACATAAAAAGATTAATTGAAGCTTTTTATGTTTTATATATATATATATATATATATATATATATATATATATATATATATATATATATATATATATATATATATATATATATATATATATATATATATATATATATATATATATATATATATATATATATATATATATATATATATATATATATATATATATATACGAGCAATAAAGATAACTTTCGGTTAAACCAAGTGTATTATTGATAGATAAAGAACTTTGAATTTAACTCTCTTTGGAGCATTTAGAATGATACTTTGACGCTTGATGCCTTACATCTTAATATGCCCAGAAATGTGTCTTTAGTAAAGCAAGGTAAAAGGGCTAACAATTACCACAAAATATCTATATAATACTCTGTCATTGCGTTAAATATCGCGTATTTCTCGACTTAGTTTTCTTAATTTACATTAAAGATATTTTTTAAAATAAATTTCAGAAGCTTTGAGCGTCATTAACAAAAATGATGTTTAAGTGGGCAACTTATCTCCCAAATGACTGGTTTTAAAATCGAAAATTCTCCATCATCCGTTTCCAATATAAAAATCGCTTTCCACGTGCAAGCACACCATTAACCGAAATTGATGCTTAAATTCTAGCCTTAATTGTATCATTCAGTGAAAAATGGCGGCAGATATCCAAAATTCTGCAATCCTCAAGGCTTATCTGAAGATTTTAATGATTCTCTCAAATAATGCAGATCCCTATCTATGAGAAATGATTATCTGTACCATCTACACTTTAAATAGTAATTTTGCTTTCCCTCCACAAATTAAAATAAGCTTTATTTAAAGCAATTTTCGCGGTAATTACAGTTAAATATTTATAAAAGCCAATTTTCTAGACAAGAAGAGTTTTATTTAAATAGTACATTTAAAAAAATATGGCTTTTGAGAATTGCATAGGTTGGAAGAAAATTATGTCGTTTAAAGGACCGCAAATATTTTCAGAGGAATTGTGTTTATTAATCTATTTTTGTCTGAAGAAGATGAATAATTCTTAAAAGTATCTATAAAGTGCTCTAATTCTCGGTATAATCAGTAGACAAAGTAATTTTCAACAAATTTAATGGTAAGATAATTGAATTAATTCTAGTTATTAAATAGAAGGTGTCTGGATATCAGCTGAAGTGAAATTCAACAATCTCTAAGACCGAAAGATAATTCTTCTTTTTCGAGAAGGAAAATTTTTTTATACATATGATAAAGTAAATAATGGGATACCTGAAAGTGACGTAATATGGTTATCTCGATCCTGATTGGTTAGTGAAGAATGGCATTAGTTTACGTTAGCAACTGTTCGTAAGATCTTTCCATTATATTTCGAGAGGGCCTCTATAAATTCTCTTTAGTTTCTCATTATATATTATTTCATAAATTTCAATTCTTTTACTTTACATTTTTTACTTAACACAAAAACAGGAATGGAGCCATCTAGAATAGATAAAAAAAAATTATGCATCGAAGTTTGCCAGGTACACGAAACAAAAATATACCACGGTTTCAATAAAATACATCAACGAAAATTAAATTTAAGTTAAGTAAAAGACGTAGACGAGAAGGGTTTATATTTTAGCAAATTCAATGTGCGATACTTCGTTGTATTTAATTAACTTTACGTTAATTAACATTCTAACTGATATTTTGAGCTGAAAAGCAAAATTTATATAGAAATGGTACTAATTCCTTAAGGATAAACGTAAAAAAAATATTATTAAAAAAATTTTACTTAAGAAAATTATTATATTATTAATGACGCCAATGATACTTAATTTTGGTAATAGTTACTAATTGAAGTAAAACAATAAGCTACCTACTAAAAAGCAAAATTAATAGAAAAATTGTACTAATTTGTTTAAGAGCGATTAAAAAATCGGCAAACTATTATTAACGTCAATGATGCCTAATTAAGCTATGTTATAGCTACTAACTGAAAAAAATAAGCTATGTACTAAAAAGCAAAATTAATGGAGAAAATAGATTTATTTGTTATGGAGTACCGTAAAAAGGCACCATACTATTATTGACATCATCGAAGCTCAATTTTGGTAGTAGGCACTATTAGCAATAGGGAAATTGATGCAGTTTTGATGTGTACCGAATATACTTTTGTATAGGTACAAAGTATATTATAAGTAAATTTTGTGCCTATTACAGTTGTACCAGTTCTGTACTTTATGATAGATACTGCAGAAATAGGTTTTTTAAGGCTCCACGAAGATATAAGAACAGGAGAAAGTTGTTTGATTGTGGTATATTTTAAATATGAGTCATCAGATGATACTGAATACAGTTAATCTTTATTTTGATGGATGAATTCTCTCAAGGATTAATCTTTATTTTGATAGATAAATGCTTTCAAGGACTAATCTTTATTTTGATGGATTAATTCTTTCAAGGATTAATCTTTATTTTGATGGCACTTTTTGCTTTAACTAATAATGTAAAGTCACCGAAAAAAGCAAAAAACATTAATTAATAAATAAATAAAGACACTCGAATCACTTTAATTTTATTACTTACGTCGGAATTTGTACACGATTTTGCAGTGATGTTGTTTATTTTTTCACCCCGTGCGAAAAAAAACGGGATTGATGTTTATATGTTAATAAAATCTAAAAAACAAACTAAAAGTTAGATTTCATGTATTGTCAGTGCATATATGAATTTAGTTTATATTTTCAATAAAATCATTTCTCCTAAAATAATATATTCAAAACTTAAGTTGTTGTAACTTATTAAATTTTTGTATCACCTCTTTTTCATGAACATGAGCTTTAAAAATAAAAAATTCAGTAAACGCATATTTAAAGGTATTTTTATATTTTGTAGGTATTTTGTAAAGGCATATCTAATGTCATCATTTGACTCATAGCTGTTAAGCACTTTGAACAATTCCGTAAGAGTTAACGGTTCCTTTCCCCGAACGGTACATTTAAATGGCAATTCTCTGGACAAGATTGCAGAGCAATGAGACCGTAAGCAATAGCCAAGCGAACCAATATACAGGGAAGCAATAGCTTAATTAAGGGTTTAATTAATTCACCACGATAAACTAATCAAACCCGTAATTAGTCAATTGTTCCGATATAGTTAGTATCATTAGTAGGAAATCAATTGAAAGTGAAATATTGATATCAGAAGAAAAATATACATTGTAGCGGAGAATAAATAAACTTATTAGAGCAAAATAAAATGAAGAAGGTGATAGAGAAAATAAATAGAGAGGTTATCGCACAAAAAAAAATTGCTAGTTGCATTCCAAATGTCACATTACAGCTATATAGTTTTTTGAATGTCTGATTTTATGATTAATATACTCAATTGAGATAGCATGCTGAAATCAAATTTTTGTTGAAGTACTGGGCGAAAAATAAAAAACGGAACACCTTAATAACTTTCAATCTAATTATTTTATTGTTACATACTAAGATACAATTGCAATGATTCGGGGCTCTAACCTTTCTATGAAATCTTAATATGTGCAAACAATTATTTTTTGTTTAGAAATTAGACATAAAAGCGTATTTTTCCTAAATAAATGTGTCTTTTTTTCAACTGACTCGGTCCTATAAGTTTAGTTAAAAGAGTGGTCAAAAGCTTGGGCCCCTTAATAATAATTTTTCCTTTTACGTATATTATCATAGTTCTTAAACGATTTAAACTAATTAAAAAATTTTTGCTCTTAATTTCAAAACTCCTTTGTTCAAAGATACATTAATGTTAATATAATTCTTTACTTTTTCGTATTATTTATTGTTATTTAATTTATTAGTGATTGAATTGAAAAACATTTAAATTTTTGAGTCATTATAAACTGTATTATTTAAGCCTACATCAGTCTTAGAGCAAAATTTGTCAAATAGCTCTGGAGAAATACAAATTTCAAAATACATTTTTTTTAAAATTTAAATTGAAATATTTGACTGATTTTGGGCAAACTTTATTTCGAAAGTTAAAATCGCAAGGTTGAAAATGAATCATTTGTGAGAATTTCTCTTTGAACTATGTCAGTAATCAAAAAACTATGGGAAAAAGTGAATTCATATAAACCAAAAGTAAACCATAAAGCTACAAATTCTGAGTCTTTAAAAAATATAAAATACGAATGTGTTATAGCAGGATAACCAAGATCACGCCGTAAGAAATTAATCCAGCTATAATTAATGTTTTAAAACAAAATACAGCATTTAAAGTTTCCTTAGTCTACTCATAAAATATCTGAGCTCACTTTCTTTCTATATTTTTAAATTTAATATACCAGTGAAGGTGAAACAAAATTTGATGTCTTCAAATTTTCTTCAACTTCTTCAACGGTGTTGCGTACTCTTAAAATTGTTTTTTGAGGCTTTGCGTCACATGAAATAAAGCTTCTTTTAAATAATATGCTATTTTTATAACTGCTGTGAAATTATAACAGTTATTTATGGCTATTAGGTCAAGTTTAACCTGCCTTTAACCTATCTTCTATGTTAATTCTAAAAATGACTCGAAATTATGATAAATTCCACAGTTTTTTGAAAATAAAAAGCTTTCGTGATCTAAATTTTAATGCTGAAAAAGTTATTTTAATGTAAAAAAAATGTAAAAAATGAAAATTATTTGTTGGTTTCGATAATTTCATTTTAGATGGAAAAAAACTCACCTAATTGTCGGTTCTTAAAATATTAAAGTTTTAAAATATTTAAGTTATTCGCAAGAAGGAATGCATAATTTGAAATTGTAGTCTTACCTTAAATGCATGGCACTCAAACTGTGGAGTTTTTCTATTTTTCTTAGCAGAAGAGCTTTGATAAACACTGCTAACAAGTAATCAAATTTGAATGGGGATTTTCAAAATGACAGCAAAGCACCCAGAGCAATGCGACATACGTCAGTCAGTACAGAAATAACTAAATCTACCTTCAGTAAATCAATCAGCTTATTAATGTTAGCTCATTCGCCGAAGAAGGGGCAAAATAAATGGCATTATTATAGCGAAATAAAATGGAAAAGACATAGTAAACTATAAAAATTAAATTAAAAATGCTTCATCCTCTCCAAATTATTTTTTAAGTGGTGTATTTAATCTTTAATTAACTTGTTTGGATACATTGATTAGCATGCTAAATTAAAATTAAAAACTAACAAAAAGTTTCAAATTACTTTTAAGAATAGCATAGAATCTTACTTTTTTTAAAATATGTGTATAAAATAAATGTAGAAAGAAAACACTGTAATAAAAGACGTAAATAGGATTTTCCTTTAATTAAGAAAAACTATTCACAGCTAATTATAATTTAAGCTTAATGTGTTTCTCTAATTCTATCTTCTGTTTGAAAATAAATAAGCAAAAACTCCCTCCGTAAGAAAACTGTCAAGAAATATAACAAATTTTTCAATAAAATCTCTTTCCAAAATTAGATTACTTTCTCGAATTTCCTTTCAGATATTCCGAAATTACGTTTGAAAATAATTTTTAGAAGAATACAAGTAAGCTAGCGACTAATAATTTACAAACAAATTTCTGTCAGCTTTTAAAATAAGACGAAAACAATTCACAGACGTGTCTCGAGAGTTTTAATATAGTAAAATTAATTATCTCAGACGCAAAAGAAACAAAGTTTGATGAGTTATTACCCTTGAAGTCATTGTCACTTTTAATAAATTATAAAACCTGTATTGATTACTTTATTTTTTTGTGAAAAAGAATATAAAACTATAATTAACTAATTAGTATCAAGTTGCAAATTTGATGTCAAAACCAGATCTCCATTTATCATTTAATGATTAGAATTTATCATTTAATGATTGGAAAAGCAAAGCTATTTCTTCTAAATCAACAAAGATCTTATTTCAAAATATGATTAATCATATTTCATATCAAAGTAAGTACTTTTTCTTGAAGATAAAGCTTTGTGATTTTATGCATAAAAATTCCATTTCGTAATATTGTATTAAAAATGATGGTGTAAATTCAAGAAAGTGACATTAAATGATATTAAGAAGATCGGTTGCAGAATGTGAAGAAAGATCAGGAAGCTGTTTTTAAGACCCTTTTTCTCTTTAAGCTGACCTTATAAAAATTTGGAGAAAGCATGACGGAAAAATCTATTATTTCAAACAATATCTCATTTTCGAGTAAATTATAACATTTTACAGCTATTTCTGAAATTTTGAACAATTCTGAGTTTATGTCGAAACGAATCAAAGGCTTAGAGATTTTTTTATTTATGTACATGTCACGGCGAAAGACCGAAATCGGTGGTTGTTAAATTTCACCGGTGTATGTCGACAATCACAGATATGCTTTGGTGAATGTCCGAAATATTTATTACTTTCGATTTGATATGAATTTATTCGTGAATATAATTACATTTATGCAATATTTTAACCTTACACTGATGTTTTTTAAGGTTAAGTGCCACTGCCCGGTATACATTTGCCCGGTATACCCTACACTGATGTTTCTTTAATGTTAAGTGCAACTGCACGGTATACCCTACACTGATGTTTTTTTAAGGTCAAGTGCCATTGTCTGGTATATATTTGCCCGATACTCCAAACACTGATGTTTCTTCTAATCTATCGTCAGTAAATATTAAAATATAGAATAAATATAAATATATCAAATAAATATCATAATATTAACGAATAAATTAATATAAAATTGTATATAACAAATATTTCGGACATACACCAAGCGACTACGTGAATGTTGACATTCCACGGTGAATGTCGACATTCTCCAGATTTCGGTGTTTCACCGTAACATACGTACTAAATTTATGCACAAAGTTTTACAGATACATTTTCTTTTAAAAGTACTAAATTTATGTATAAATTTTAGAACTACATTTTATTTTTAAATGCTAATTTTATGCACAATTATGAAGAGATCTTTATTTTTAAATTGTTACATTTGAAGGGAAAAGTTTAGAGCAATACTTTAATTTTTAAAGTATTGAATTTACGCGCAACTATTAAGAGTTATAAATTTATTTTCATTGTACTAAATTTACATGAAAAAGTTCAGTGCTATATTTTAATTTTTTAATTAGTGACACTGACTTTTCAACTGACAGGTGCCAAAAGATCCATGGCAAATTGAAGCAAAACCAACAGTATATAATTTTATGGAATTTAAGAACAAACTTAATTAATTATATATGACAGAATTATCCAAATAGCAAGCAAAAATTAATAGAAAAATTATTAGCGAACTAAATAAACTGATATTTGAAAAGCATCATATTACTTTAAATTATCTCAATACTTTATGATGAGCTGAAGGTATTAAAACATTTTAAATATAAAGATTTGAATACTTAGGTGAGTATTCTATAGAATAGAAGTTTGAGTGGATAAAAATTTGTGATTATTATTAATAATTATCATACCGGATGGTTATAGTGATTGTGGATTGTCTTTGAACTAAAACAAGAAAATTGCTGCAATATGATGACCTAATTAAAAAAATCATTTTTCTTCATTACACAAGATTTATAAAATAAACAAAGATGGCCACATTTATAATTTAAAAAATATTATGTTAACAAAATAAAATATTAGACCATCTCCTTACAGAGACATGGACAGTTTTTTTAGACATCAATTTTTATATGACAATTTTATGAAACTTTCAATGGTCGGGCTGAGGAGCTATCGGACACCCAAAAACCCAGCCAAGAAGTTTAAATTTCCTGCGAATGCATAACTACTAACGGAGACTCAAAAGCATGTAAGGAGATGCAAACTTTAGCGAAGTATGTATTGATAGATAATATAGCTAAAAATAAAGCCAGCCCCGCGTTATTAATATTAAATTTTAAATCTGTATACAATTGAATCACCTCAGATTACCCGGTAACTGAATCATTTTTGTGATTAGAAAAATAAAGCAGCTTAAAGAAAAAAAAATAAAGTTAAAAATAGATTTTGGTATTCAATTGACACTGAATTGATGCATGACACTTAATTAATTAGTTATACACTTGTATTGAATTAAAAAGTTAGGCATTACGCTGATTGTTAAGAAAAGAATAAAAGTATTTAGATTCGCTTTTGCAAAATGTGATAAAAAA
Organism: Parasteatoda tepidariorum; assembly: GCF_982258835.1. NCBI lineage: Eukaryota > Metazoa > Arthropoda > Arachnida > Araneae > Theridiidae > Parasteatoda > Parasteatoda tepidariorum. The sequence goes on along the minus strand of NC_141762.1, from coordinate 36,831,804 downwards.
TTTAACAATTTATTCAATTTAATTATAGCAAGATTAAGAATGATTAAAAATTAAATTCATGAAATTGAAGATATTTAAAAAGCTAGGAAATACGCGATGCCTATAATAGTGACATCACAAAAATGGTTTTATTTTATAACCACTTATAATTATAACTATTCATAAAATCAAAAAAAAATGTCTTTTAATAAAATTTAGTTATTTCGGATGATTTTTTTTAATAACAATTCTTAAACTTGTTTAATACATTAATACAGTGATTTCATTCGAATATAATAAAAAATTAGTAAATAGCAATACTTAGAAAAGTATAAACTGGTGTATATCAAACACACGAAAATTAGAAGAGAATTTTCTCTTGGAAATAAATTGGTAAAACCCACTTGGGAATATTAACTATGATTTAATCTACTATGAACATTTTACGAAGTTAATGGTTGAGATATATTTTCTTTTAGCTCCATAAGTTATTCTGCACTAAAAGAGTTTTGGAATTATGGTTACATGGGAATTGGTTAAAGTATGTCTTTCTTAAAATTAGCTTGTAAACTGAATTTTGTTTATACATTTTTCTATGGACAAGCATTTTCAATTTCTGAATTTTACGAGTAGATAGATGCGACTTGTTTTAATATTTTTAATTCAAAGCTTTAAACTAAAATAAATTTGTACCTACTTTTAAAAAATGGTATTTTTTTATGATGGCAAAATGGCAAGTTTGGCAAAACTTTGCTCCATGGAGGTGCCACAAAGCATTTTGTTTCAATTGAGTCACCTATGAATTCCGATCCTGCAAACTACTTTTCCTAAAAGTAGCAAAAAGTTAATTACGTTATTATAGCAATTAAAAAATCAACAACAATCCTCTTTATTACAACATAATTGTTACATTATGTAACATTAATCGTTATAACAACTATCTTAAAGCAACTTTCAGAAGCTAATCGAATAGTATCTTTTTGATACTATTCAATACATCACTCCTATTTTTAGGTAAATACGGTTGCAGATAATTTTTTTACAATCAAATATTTTGACTGTAACGATGACGATCCATAATCAGCCACTTTCAAATTCTTCCTTCAAGTCTTCTAAAAAATGAAAAATGTTTTTATTTCTTTGGCCCACTGCAGTTTCATTTATAATTATCAGAGGAGCTCTATAATAATTATATATTTGCTAGTAAAACTTCCCAATGGGAGTGATATATTTTTCCAGTGGGTGTAGAGTACTTCTAGGGGGAAGATTCGTTAGGACTTTCTATGTATGAGTAACAACTTACAGAAAGAAAGAAAATTTAAAAATTTGATTATATTTAAAACTTAATTTTTTTAAATAACATATATTATGTCTTATTAAAGCAATTATTAAAGCAATTTATTGATGAAAAGGTATTTTAACCCCCTGCATAGTAAAAACAACACATTGAATGCTGTTCTACTAAACAAAAATTTCAACACTAGGAGGTTTGAGATAACGCTATGTTTCTCTTTTAAAAATTTAAGTCATCCTTTTGAATTTTCGACATATTATTTTCATATTTTTTATCCATCATGAACTTAGTGTTACAGCTTGGAATTTTTAGAATAATTTGCTTAAGAGCAATTGTAATTACATTTCAACTTCGAAATTTGCAGAGAATAAACCTTTGCATTTGTAAAGTATAGTACCTTTATCAAATTTTCATGTAAGGATAAATCTTGTTTGTAATTGCATCGTTGTATACATTATAAGAAAAAGCTCTTGTAGCAAAATCCCTTGCGCGTTAATTTTTTTTTAACTTGAACTGTCTTTTAAGGTCACCATGGCTTATGGACTTCAGTTTACAGTGAAAACGTATATAGTAGATGCATCACTGTAATCTAAAATATTAATTGATAAAATGTCCATAGGTAATACTTTTCAGTTTGTAATGACTACTGTATACATACTTTCAGTAAACATTACATATAAATTAGACAATAATTGCTCAATATTTGATTTTATTCAACTTGACAAATTTATGTCTGGACATTTCCTTCTTTTATCTTCCAATAAATATATAAAATATAACTCTTTCACGAATTCTCATTCCACTAAACTTTAATGTGCTTTTACAGAAACCAATTTTTCAGTTTCTTCAGTAAAAAATGTGCTGAAGCAATTTGATTTAAATTTCAGCTATTTAAAATTATGCAGTATCCAGTTAAGAATTTTTCAGTATCTACACACCATGTTGGATCAGTGATATTTTTACGAAATAAAAATTTTTTTAAGTTGATTTCATTCTCAACATGAGGTTCAATTTCACCTAAACAACTGTAATCTATAATTAATTTAATTTAATAATTTTTTAAAAAAAATAAAAATTTGCTTATCTAGGGTTTGTATTTAAACGTTCTTCAGATTTTTGTTTCTCTATAAACTTCGAATTTGTTACATTCACAGATTAAAACTGTTCGTATGCAAATATAATCCACTTAGTACAGAAAGGGCTGAAAATATTCCGGACATATGTAAAATATCTAATTAAATATTCAAACTAATAATGTTTAATGATTATTTAATTTAGATTAAAAGATGATACACTGATTTATTTCCATGCAAGCACAAAACAATGCTCGCGTGAAGGCTGCATTCATAAACTTTTGCTAGAGAAATTTAAATGTAAAATTAGGAATTCAGTAGGTCATTTGGAATTTTCAATAGATAAACGGTATGATTAAACTTCGCATATTACCGGACACATTAAGAATTTTAAAAAGTTTTTTTTATAATATTTTAATAGGCGCATGTTAATTATTTTTTTCAAGAAGCGATGAAAAATTGAGCAAGCGGTGAGCCAGAAAAGCTTGAGAACCTAAGGTCTAGAACCTCAACAATTAATTATTTTGTTTCAAAGCAGTTAAAAAGTATTATGTTTCTATGATAAAATCTCCATTAGTGAATATTTTATTATAATCATTGAAAATCGTCCGCAAGTTTAAGTTTATTGCTACCCAAGAATCATTAATATTCTTATGGAAAATGTTTGCATGTGCGTCATAAAAAGAACACATAGCCGGAAGAAAACATAGAAGGAAAAAAACATAGAAAAAGGAAGGAAAAAAACATAGAAAAAAGAATTCACTCGTAATACTTATACACACTTCACAATATACAGGGTAATTATGAAATTAATTTGCCTTTATATGACCCTATAGAGTGCATGCCATTTGAGTGATAGGAATGGAATTTTGCACATGTTTTATTTCCAATGGCAAGACAAAAAGTATAAATATTTAAAAACATAAAGTTACAAAAACATGTACAAGAGAGGACAAAACATGACCGAAGTCATTGCCCTAAAAGTTTGCTTGCTCCCCAATACCCTGAGAACTCAGTGTGTCCACTCAAGGTCCCACATCCGAGTAAGTGGTCCCTGCCCATTTCTTATTCAGTATGAGAAAGTGGGCAAAAAGGCATGGTGAAAAGATGTAGATGAGCAGAAAGACAATTATGGTCAGGTAGATGAACGGAAGGCCGCAGCTGCATCACGTCTAAGTTTGTAGATTATTGAAGAAGGGATTTCCCTCCTCCAACTTTTTAGGGCTGTGAGAGTCCGAAAATCCTGCAATGAATTAGTTTTAGATAGATTTGTCAGAAACAGTTTAATATTCCAAAAGGAAATTGCTGTATTTGGATGTTGTAATAAATTTGCATAATTTTTGCAAGAAAATGTGCCTGCTCATTACCCCAGACACCACAATGAGCAGGTACCCATTGGAGAACGATTTGTTTTCCCTCCAAATTCAGAGATCTCAAGAGTTCTTGACATCGGGATATCTCAGGTGTGAATGGGAGTTCAACAGAGCTAATTGTTTGAAAAGCTGCTTGTGAATTCAAAAAGAGGACTGCTTTTTCAAATTTGAGTTGGTGAGCCAGTAGCTGCTAAAAGGCCACGCTCACTGCCACTACTTCACCATCAAAGGCGGTACCAATGTGGCCTGTTGGGGCGTATAAAGAGAAAAATTCCGAAAAGCCCCAACATTAGAAGAGCAGTGAAATTGAGATCCAACATAGACAACATATACACCATTTTGGACATAGGCATCATGATTTATGCTCTCAAGAATGATGTCAAAATGATTGTGTAGCTCTCCCTGTTACATTTATAATTGCAAAATTCAGAAATTTTCAATTGGCAACGTCTATTTTTATTGATCGAAATGTAGATCTTGCAGGAAAAAACCTAAAATGGAGTTGGAAAGTTATTTTTAGCACTAGGCTTTTGCCAAGTGTCACCCTTTTTCATGACCGATAACCAGAGAATGTGATAAAAACCTTTGAAAATAGAGGAAAAAAACTATGGACATGTAGGATACGTTTTTTTTGTAATTTTTTCCTCTGTTTTTAAAAGTTTTAGGTTAAAAGGTTTTCTCGTTAGTGGTCACGAAGAATCGTGACACTTGGCAACAGCCTAATATAACAATTTAATGTGCTAAAAATATCATTTAAGTTTCTTACTACAGGAATTAGGTTTCAATCAAAAAAATCAGTTGTTTTAATTTGAAATATATATACGTATATATAAAAGTTAATGTAAAAAAGAGGTAATTGCGCAAGACTCTGTCAAAAGTTAGAAATATTCTATGTTTTTCAAGCAACAATAAAAAGGAAAGACATTTTTTCTTATCCAGTTCAGTATCCGTATTCTTTATTTCGTATGGTTTTATTATTCGGTTCAGTTTTTATCTTTATTTTCAATGAGTTTAAAAAAAGACATTTTTTCTTTAAAACAACAGTCTCTCAAATAAAGCAAAAAGTTATGCTATAAACTTATGCACTGAATGAAAATACACTTTTCCAACTTTATTACAAAATTACGGAGTTTTATCCGTCTAGACGAAAAATTATTAATTACAAGAATAAATTTCATGTCATTTATAAATTTTTCATAAAACGATAAAACAGCATTAAAGAGCAGTGCTTTTTCTTAGACAAAAAAATCTGAATAAAATATTCTGTTCAGTTTTGTTTTGTTTTTTAAAAAAAAGGACTTATATCTAAGTAAAAAAAAAGCTTTCTTAATCCTCTCCTATTAATATAATAATTGGGCCTCTCCGGAGAAAAGTTTTAATAAGATGCTTTTCTTTTTACTTGACAAAGAAAACAAATGAAAATAGTGCTTAAAATTGCATCATAAAAGTGAAATTTTAGTAAAACATAAAAGTTAAAAGCGGAAAAGTAAAAAGAGAAGAAGCAATTTCATGGTATGAAAGTGCAGTGAAACTTAATTCTCAAGCTTTTATGGTTTTATAGAAGCTATTTCCTTGAAGTGAAAAGGATAAAGTGAAAAAAGGATTGTTTTAGATAGTTTGAAAAGTATTTTATATGCTAGCCAAATTATTATGTCATAATTTTAGAATATACCTTAAAATTTAGCTTAGTGTAAGTTTAAGAAATATTTTAAAATTAAGTCTGATTTAATTTAAAAGACAACTTAAAGCTTAGCGTGATGAAAGATACCTATGAATTTAATAAAATGTAACTTTGAATTATTAGTTGAAATTTAATATATGTCGCTTTAGAAGTTACCTTAAAGTTTAATATAATTTAGTTTAGAAAATACCTGGGCGTTTAGAGATTTTCTGGGCATTCTGATTATAACTGGTCATTTAGAATGGTTTGCTTTAGAAGATACTTTTAAATTTTGTATGATGTATTTTAAAAGATACCTTAGAATTTAGTAACGTTTAATAGTGAATTATAACTGGACATTTACACTGCCTTGTTTTCGATGATATTTTTAGATTTTGCATGATGTATTTTTTAAGATTCCTTACAATTTATTTAAATGTAATTTTAAATTGGAATGGCTTGTTTTGGGAGATATCTTTGAATTTAGTAAAATTTAATTAGAATTATAAGTAGACATTTAGAATGGTTTCGTGTTTGAAAATTCAAGTATAAAAGTATGAATTAAAATGTTTATTTTATACTTGAAAATTTAGTAAGATGACACTTTGAGGATACCTTGAATTTAATTAAATGTAATTTTAGTTTATATGTTAAAATTTAATATACGGTTGTTTTAGAGCAGTGGTTCCCATCGTGGGGGCGATAGAGCTCCTCATGGGGGCGATAATCCTTAGAGGGGTGATCGGGGGGCGACGAGTATTCAAAAGACAAAAATTACTAATAATATTAATGACAAAAGCTATTTGAGATCGAAATTGAAAACATATATGAAGCTTATGGTTCTGATGTAGACAAAGAATTACGATAGCTAAAAATTAAAAAATTTCAAGTTCAGGATCAGTTTCGTCATACGTTTTGGTATCGCTGACGGAAATCTGACCTTCAAGAATTTTCTTTTGTTGAAAGTCGTGGTCTTTTATATACCTTCTTCTCAAATGTTCCTCTCTCGTCTCATTCCCATCCCTCCGATTTTAAAAGGCATGTAATAGGAGAAGCAGATGGATAGACGAAACATTTGTCCCAGATAGCAATATAAAGTTTTTTTCACCCAACAAAAACCTTTTCATGTGAACCTAAAAAGGGTTTTTACACGGTTTACATGTAAACCTTCTAACCTTAAAACGAGGTCTGCGACAATCTGCTCTATTCTACGCACATTACCCTAATCCAAAACCTTGGAAAACAACCATCTGCCTAACAACCTTAAAACGAGGTTGCCAAGTGAAAATAAAAACCTTGAATAACGCTAGTTCTAAGATGAAAATCATCCTAAATCTACATAATTATAAGGTTTCCGTTTGCAGCGTTTCGTATGCTCAGCTAAAATCTACCTTGTCATGAGATTTTCATTGACAATGCAATTTAATACTATTGCTAGTGTACGTCAGCTTAAACGTCATTCCAAACGTGATGTCATCTCTCCCACGATTGTGTGACGGCGCGTTTCATTATTCGTTTTATATTTTACTTCTTATAGCTCCTCAATCCGAGAAAAATTCTCCTTTCCATCTATTTTGTTGATTATTTTGGGGAAAACAGTCATTTTTTATCAGTCTGACTTACTTTGCTGTAAGAACTTAGAGATTTACAAGTTAAAATATCGCTTAATATTAATTTTTTTTTACTTGACAATTTGATTAATGAAAACACAAAATAAATAGAACATATGTAATACTTAAAGAGGGTCTGTAAGTTTTCGTCTTTCTTATTCGGAAATTTATGCGGTGTGAGAAGTTTTAATGAGTGCAAAAATGTTCAGTTTTTTGTATATCAAAGAAAATTAACATGAAATATCTTCTTTTGTCAAAATAAATAAATTCAACTGATTATTTATCTCTTACTTAATATGTATGATATGATAAATGTAGGAAACTTAATGATAACAAAATATTTTTTTAAAAGAAATCGTTTAATGAATGTTGAAGCTCCAAACATATTTTTTTAACACACAACAACAAATAAATATTATCATTATCATAACAATTAGTATATGACAAGTGTATTAGTACAAATCAGACATGCCATAATTATATTAGGTATTTTGTTATATAAAAAAATTATCTGTATAATAACCATTAGTGAATAATACAAAACAGATACACCATAATTAAATCAACTATTTCGTCAATACATAAACAAATGATATTATAGGTATAATAACCACTAGTGAATATACAACATATTTAACATAAAAGAATTAGCGAAACAATCCTCATTAAAATAAATTACTTCCTCGTCAGATATTCTCCTTTCTCTGAAAAATAAGAGGAAATTTTTGTGAGCATACTTGCGTATATTGAATGAAATTTTATGCATATTCACATGAATTGTATGTACGTACATAGACACAAACGTATATTGTACCTACAGGAATGCATGCATACATTATATGTATACAGGTGCATATACACGTGTAAATAAAAATGCATGCATACACACGTATAAGTAAAAATACATGCATACACACGCAGTATATAATTATATTTATGTGGTCACTTTAAATATCGTTGTATGAATAACATTGTTATTAAATAGTACATGCATATAGTACATGCACACGTGAGTACATTGTATGTCATATGAACGTAGAATGAATAAATTATTTGTTAAAAACAAAAAGCAGACCACTCTGAAAATTTTTTGATCTAATGATCGGTTGTTTTTGTTGGTCTATGTCGCACTAACGATGAACAATAGGCTATTGGTGTAGAGTTGGGAAACATTCCTGAGGATGATATGAAGACATGTCAACACAATTTTGATCCTCTGCAGAGGGGATGGATCTCCTGCTTGACGACATGCAAGTGAAATCGAGATCCTAATGGTTGAAAAGTTTAATTAGGATAGATACCGAACACCTTTGGTTCCTTTGTAGGTTGATCAAAGTGATCACCCATCCACACACTGACCGTAGCCAGTGATCCTTGACTTCGGTGTTCTACTGGGAACCATGTCTTAAAGTTTACTCTACTGCGAGATGATCCAATGATCGGATATTTACGTTCTTGAACTCAATCTTAAGGGTTCAAATAATCTCAAATATGTTAATTTATTAATGCAAACCATATTTTAAGTTATTAAATTAGACAAAAATAAAATGTACTTTCTCTGAAAAACATACCTTTTCTCGACGGATGCACATTTCTGACCCACAAAATATAGGGCGTAGCCGCACTCTGGGAAATATGGTCCTAATAATAGATTGGTCGAAAGAGCCGTTCAACGGGTATTCGCAATCTGAGATAAATCGTCCCAATAGTGAGGTCAGAGTCCAAAGCTTAGACTCTTTAATGTTAATTTGACTTTTTGAGTATTTCACCATGTCTTGAGAACTTTTAAAACGAATTAAAATAATTTTGCATACAAACATAAATTTCGCTAATCCAAAGATAATTCTTTGCAAAATATAACTTTTAGTAAATATTTACTTTTTTTAAATTTTATTTTATAATAGGCAAAAAATTTTTGACTATTAAAGTATAGAATTTTTTATGACATTTTAAAGAAGGAAATTTTAAATGGCAAAATACAACATTTGAGTAGAATGGATCGAATAGTTCCTGAAAAACTGAATTTTGAAAAAGTCACATTTTCAAGAGCTATTCGATTGATTTCGTTCAAATGTTGCGCTTTGCCATTTAAAATTGTTTAACTTAAATTCAAAATTTTTTAGACTATCATTGAATAAAATAATAAAAAAATATTATTTTGACTAAAATTTATATTTTGCATGGAATTAGCTTTGGACAAACGAATTTTTTAATTGAGTGCAAAGAAATTTTCAATTCATTTAAGATGCTCTCAAGATGTGGTCTCATACGTAAAAAATATTAACATTAAGGGGTACAAACTTTGAACCGCTCTTCTGACTATAACTATTGGGACTATTTTTTTCCAGATTACGGCCACCCCTATAATTTGAGAGTCAAAAACCCAAGAAACACCATAAAAAAGGCATGTTTGTTCAGAGAAAGTATGTTTTTGTGTCTGATTTCGTAACTTAAAATATCGTGGGCACTAAGTAATTAGCATATATGTCATCCTCTCGAACCTTTAAGATTGAGTCCTTGAATGTGAAGATACGATCATTAGATGAAAACTTATTTAGAATGGTCCATTTATTTTTTGTGTATCGTACATACGTATATATACTTTAAGTAGTACATATAAGTATGCATAATCTTATGTACGTTAATTCACATATATGTAGATACACACATACTTTATATGAATATATAATGTATATATGTATCTATGTAAATGTGGGTATATTTGCACGCCCGTACGTTTGTACGTATATGCACAATTTATATATGTTCAATATATGCACGCATATATTCATGCGCTATGTAATAACGATGTATGCACTTATGTATAAACAGGGCGCAAAAAAGGGAAAACCCTGAAAATATTTTATCTATTGATCGGATTTTAACGTACATACTACTAATCGATCTTATTGGTTTGAATGTCTAACTTTATGAGGGATTCAGTTCCTAGACCCTTAGAACAGGAGAAGCACCTGCCATCTGCAAAATATGGTATCAACAGTTTATGAAGGAGAGCGGTGGAAAGTTTGAATCACTTAATGTTAAAATTCCTTTTTGCAAATTTCGTATTGTATAACTTTTAAAACAAATCAAAAATTTAAAATTTGAATGAAATCAATTGAAATCGATTTCTGAAGAATTCTTCAGAAATCGAATTTTCTATAACTAGCTTTTTTTTAGAATTTGATTATGGAAAAAAAAAATTCTATATTTTGCAATGCAAAGTGTTTTCGACAATTAGTAAATAAAATAAAAAATAATATTTATTTAAAGTTATTTTTTGCATAGAATTATCTTTGGATAAGCGAATCTTATAATAGTGTGCAAAAACTTCATGATTCGCTTAAAAAAGCTCTTCAAATATAGCGAAATACTCAAAAAGCTTTGTTAACATTAAGAGATCCAAACATTCAATCGCTATCCTGCCTAAACAACTTTGGCAATATTTTCAGGCTGGAAAACTTTTAAAATATTGACTACCTTCCATATTTTTAGGATCAAAAATTCAAATCCATTGGAGAAAAAAAAATCGTTTTTTTTTCATCTGGTTTTGTAACTTAAAATATCGTTTGTATAAATTAATTAGCATGTACAAGATTATGTCCTCCAACAAAAAAAAAAATTGAGAGTCAAGACGTAAACCATTTACGTATTAGATTGAAAGTTATTTAAGACGAGTAATTTTGTTTCGCACTATACATAAATATGAAGTCGAATAAATAGATAAACTACATTCAAGTTCCGAAAATTTTGTGGTAGAAGCAATCCATCAATTAGCACAATCGATCACGTTATCTTCCATGTTGAACCCGAACTATCGCTTAATGCAAACTGAACCAGGGTGTCCTAGTACCGGTCACAAAAGTTTTAATGGCTATTATTCGAAACTTGACAGAATTCAACGATTTTTGATCAATTATAGAGATCAAATTTCTCAAATGAATTCCAATTTCAAAATGAGTCACAATTATTCCTATAAGCAATCAATTCTACTTATGGTGATTAGAAAACGAATAAAACATATATTATCCTGTCTTGAATTTAAATGTGCTTAAGCTAATCGGAAAGTTACCGAAATTACAAATACAATCTTCTAGCCATGGATACACTCGAAAGTGGGTTAAGAAAATATTATAAGAGCTACATTTGGAAAAAATCAGATTCAAATTATAGTAATACACAGTTTCTATTTTAAAATCCTGATAAGTAGTCTGGAGCCTCATAAAACTTTTTAATGTGGATAAATCTTCAATTTCTGAAATATTATTTTTATTTGTTGGGCTATATTTTGGTATTAATGTAAATCTAACTAACGTTAGTGCTAATTTCCATTTTTTATAATAACGATAAATGTATTGTCAATGCTATTTACTTGGATCTATCGGCAACTCATACATCAAAAAAAAAATTAAGGTAAAATAGTAATAACAGTAATAAATGAAAGTATTGATAATTAAATTTGAATTATAGTTTCAGTGCTTACTTGAAACTTACTGAAATTAAGAAGGGAGCATAATAACCATTTAATATCCTTTGGGTAAGGCCGTTCCAAGCATAAATTTAAGTTTTAAATTCTTAAGTTAATATTAATTGATAATCTTAAAAAAACAAATAACAATGCGTAAATTAAATACTTAATAAGACATATGAAATGCAATTAAACAGTGTACCTACTTCTTATATCAACTAAAGGGAAACATCTTAAATTTGGAAGAATAAAACAGAATATCATTAAGAAACTTCAATTTTAAACTTAAATCAAGCAAGTAAACTCCAAGATTGTAAATGATCAGTAGCCGTAATATTAGTGCAAATTTGCGCATGACGTAAGCAACAGATTTTAAGACAGCATTTTGAGAGTGAGAAGAATCAGGGGTTTACAATAATTTTCAAAAGTTAAATTTAGTGACATTATTTTTTTTCCTTTTCTTTTATTTTTATTACTATTTTTAATTGAATAAGAATATTGAAGTTTGAACATTAAGCATTGCCTCAAAGTTTCGGTACAATAAGGCTAATAGAAGTTTTTCTAGTTTTTAAAAGAACTTCGTTTAAAATTTTATTTATTGCTTTTCCATTTTAATTTTATGTATTCTAGACGTATATTTGTTTGATAATTCAAATAAGACGTTAAAAGAAAGAGAACAGATTTAAAATACTATCTTCCGATTTTTTGAACGACTTAATTAAAATTTTATTAAACAGACTTTTTGCCCCCCCCCTTTAGAAAGACTTATTTTTCTTTATATTAGTTCCTTTTACATTTTTTTTATTTTCAACAGTGTTTTGCCGATAATGTACAGAAAAAATTCTTGACACGCAAAAACTGCTGCAAAATTTCAGGAATGGTTGAACATTTACTTACCTGCTAACTTATAAACTTTTTTGAGAAAATCTTTTACAGCAGAGACAAAATTTAAATTAGGAGGTATAAAAGTTTTACATCCTTTTAAAATATGTAATTTCACCTGAAAATATGCCAAATTTGAGCATAATCGGTTGAATAGTTTCTGAGAAATCGAATTTTAAATATATACAGGAACAATTCGATAGATTTAGCTCGATTTTGTATTTTGCCATGAAAAATTACAAACATAAAAATTGTATAAAAAGTTGCATGCCTTATAATTCAAAAATTTCCAGCAATTATTTAATAACGTAATAATAAATATCTACTAAAGTTTATATTCTGCATGCAATTATCTTTAGATAAACGAATTTTAAAATTATGTTCAAAATTTTTTTAACTCGCTTAAAAAGGTCTCTATATATGGCGAAATATGCAAAATATAAAATTAAGATAGAGGCATCCAAACCTTGGATCGCCCTCATGATCAAGCTATAGGGACAGTATTCCCCAGATTGTGGCCAAAATGTTCCTAAATTCACTCCAAAGATAAAGGCGGTTGGTGCACAATGCTGATTTTATTTTCACCATCACTCCTCGTTAGTCATAAATCGTGGAGTCTTAATATCGATGACCCTCTAGCTCACAAGAGACAGTTGGGCGAATTTTTTCTGTATATAAATATTTTAAATAAAATTTCTCTTCGTGGATATTTTATTGCTATACCATAACTAGGTTTGCAATAAGGTAAAATGAACGAGAGAAGGCCAGACATTTTAAAGGAACCGCAATGCATAGGACCCTGAAAGCCAAATTCGAGAAAAAAGTAAAATTTGTAAAAAAATATTGAAGAGTCAATTTTAAACTCCAGATAAAAAAAATTTTAAATTTTATTTATTTTTTAATGAGATTGTTTGAATGAAAAGTTTCTAAAAAAGAACTATTACTTATACTTGTGTCGAGAAACCTTTGAAAGAAAGTTTTCGTATTGTACTTTCGCAGACCTTAAAAAATAATTCAAAAACATGGTCTTATGTTCGTTTATTTGCTTTCCCTTAAATGAGGTCCTTTGCAAAATATTTTCTTATTATTTATTAATATTTTCACTGAAAAGGTTAATATTTGCTTTATTTCGTTTCCTTTGAAAAAGGTTTTCGCTTAATATTTCTGCTAATCTAATCATGACAGCAAACAAAAATGCAAAAAATAAGGTTTACAATTTGCTTGTTTTTTAACCTAAATAACAATATTTTTTAGAAAAGATTTAAAAATCATTTACTTTTCCTTTAAGAAGGAAAGGTAGGAAATTGCAATATTTTTACGTCATTGAAAAAAGGTTTTTACTGCAAACCTTTTCGTGACAATGAAAATAAAGTTAAAACACAAGGTTGTCGTAAGGTTACATGCTTTCTGGGTATGTAACTCTAAACCTCACACAATTGGTAAACTCCTATTTTACCTGCTACTAAAAAAATTGTTGAAATCATGTCGGTTGAGGGATCGAGCAATAAGATAAAACCTCTGAGCAATAATATTGTTTCCAGGCTTATTGATGAGATGGCCGCAGACATTGAATCAAAACTCATCAAATTTATGAGAGAAGGTAAATTTGCGTTGCAGATTGATAACTCAACTGTGATAGATAACAAATCTATTGTATTAGCTTACGTGAGATTCATAAATGAGAGTAAGGAGATTGGATGAACGAGGAAATGTTGTTTACAAGAACTTTGATCACTGATACAAAACAATCGTAGATTTTTAAATTGGTCAAAGACTATTTTCTGGAAAAATGGATTACTCTTACAAATTTAAGTGCTTGAGCAAACAGATGGTGCTCCTGCCATATCTGATCGTCATACTGGGCTTCTAGCGCTATCTTAAAAAAGAAGTAGTACCGGAGGTCATCACCATTCATTGTGTCATTCATCGTCAACATTTGGCTGCAAAAAAGTTGAGTGGTGCCCTGCATGACACTTCACAATTCGCTATTTCTAGCATCAATAAAATCAAAGCTAATTCTCTCAATGACCGTTTGTTCCGAGAACTTTGCCGTGAAAATGATGAAGATTTCGAACACTTGCTCCTACATACAGGTGTGAGATGACTTTCAAAAAGAAACTGTTTGCGTCGTTTCTTCGAATTGTTTGACTCGGTTACTGAGTTTCTCGACACCACTGATCTTGCTTTAAGTGAGAGTTTGAAGCAACGCAAGTTGGAAACTGCGTACCTCATGGATATTTTTTAAAAAATGTACGAAATCAACGCGAAACTTCAAGGAAATAAAGTGAACATTATCAAGGCTAAGGGAATCATATCTTCATTCATCGCCAAGTTTGATATCTACAAGTCAAACATTGGTCGCAAAAAGCTAATGCAATTTCCAACTCTTAGAAAGTGTTCAATAGCAGATATCGAGATTCTCAAAAATAAAATCGTAATTTTTACTGATCACCTTGATCCGCTAAAAACTGATATGGAATCAAGATTTAAAGATTTGATGAAATTAGAAATTTCGGATTGGATTTTCGATCCTTTCTCTTTTAAAGTTATGGATAAGCTTCCTTCCTCTTTGCAGACTGAGTTCTTAGATTTGAAGTATGCTAAAGTCGTCTTTAAAAAATACGGTTACGAGTTAGCTTGGATAAAGCTTATGCACACTTATCCACAATTGTGGAAACAAACTAGCCGCTCCTCAGCTCGTTATCGTCAACATATTTAGTGGAGAGAGGATTTAAATCTGTCGTTCAGCTCCTCACAAAGCAAAGAAATAGATTGGGCATTTGTTTCAAAGGAGACCTGCGTTTAAATCTGACGAACATAAAACCTGACATTCACGCTTTAACTGAAATACACCAAGCACAGGACAGTCAATGAAGTGGTAAAAATGTACTTCTCACTCTTCATTTTTTTTCTCAAATTTTAGTTGCTAACGTTTTAATTTTTTCTTGATTACATTAAAATATGAATTTTAAAAAAATGTACTTTTATTTTGATTATTCCGTTTTAAATATCATTTCTTTTTGAAAAAAAAAAGATGCACAGTTTTTTTTTAATTAATAAAAATGGCTGGATAAAATTACCTCCTTATTTGCATTACAATTTAAATTAAAATTAAATATAACTTAGCTTTTGGTTGCTCACAAGCAGCAATAAATGGTTTTTGAGCAAAAAAGGGAAAAGGGGCGATGTGATGATCACCCCCAAGAGGGGGGCGATGGTCCACAAAAGGTTGGGAACCACTGTCTTAGAGGATGCCATAAAATTTCGTACTTTAGTTCGACAAAGGATTTTCTACTTAAAATTCTTTGATTTAGAGCTAATTAGAGTAAGATGAGATTAGCTATCATGCAAAATAATGTAAGAATAACAATTATTATTTATTTTCTCTAACAACTGTGAAAAATAGATATATTTGGAATCTTATGTTTCTTTGCATATGAATAAAACAAAAAATCTGGAGGATAAATAAATTCATTGACATAGTACAACAAATTGTTTGATTTTGAAGGAAAGTATAATTGAGCAAACGCTGAAAAAAAATTTTAAAAAATAATAATTAAATTTAAAAAACATTTATATTGATTCACATTTACAATTTAAATCTGAAAAAATGTCAACCTGAGCATTGTATATATTTTTTATACCAAAATAAAGTTTTTCAAGTCGTTTTGCTCTAATTTTCAGTTTCAAATTTCTTGATTAAATTATTACGTATTTTAATTATTCATACATTGTTTTTTTTTCATAAAAGTTACAAGTTATTATCTGTCCTCTTACACGTATTTATCAAGTTCCCATTTGGGTACTTTTTCTTATTTTATAACTGTAGGTGGGCAGCCGACAATATTATGTGTTTACGACTATCAATGTTGAACTCTGTGACCTTTTAATTTCGACACTTATCCAGAAGACAAGAGAACTCCTAAATCAAGCATTAGGACAAACTAGAATTCGTGGAAGATATTTTGATTTTACTAACCCGCATTTGCTTACGCATGGAAACGAATACTACGAAAATCTCCCACGGTTAGCCAAGCTGCAAGGCGATTCCAACCCATGTTCCGTCTATCACTGTGGATATTTTACTTCAACACTGTGGTCAATGAGATCAGTCTGAGAGTAGAATTTGCATCAACTAGTCACCGGTTGGGATTCGAACCTGAGTTACCTCATTGGGACTAACACTCTATCCCCTGGGCCAAGCTACTGAGATTCAGAATTGGATACTTACAACTAATCATATGACTGTATCTAACCAAATTGTTTCATTAGAGGATTATTGGACACATTGTTTTATTGGAGGACTATTGGAGACATTGTTTCATTGCAGGTCAGAATTGGGGATATTATCACGCTGAATCCATTTTTTGAATCAGACTTAATTAAATATCTGCAAGTGGCCTGCATGTTGAACCTGATTGGCTGATCCATACTTAATACCATATGCAAGTATTGAGCTGATGTCATGTTGCAAAAATAAAACTTTATTCGCTTTCATTTGCTTCAAATTTCATATGCACTTCATAAAGTATACATTTGTAGTAAATATAAGTTTAAGTTAAAATATGAACAACGATGTCAATACATGTTTAAAGCAAATAAGATTAAATAGACATTTTACCGAAATGTGTCTAAGTAAAAATGTGATCCCTCAAAGTTTTAGTTCATTAATTATTGAAATTAAAAAAGCGAGTAAGAGATTGGCATGCATGGCCGAATAGTTAAGACATCCGTCTCAGATCTAAGAGAGAGGTAGTTCTTATTCAGTAGATTACACTCTTTAGCTTTTTCCTTTCTTAAGGATGAAAAAAAATGTTTTTTTTTTAATTATTTAAAGTATATATATTAAAAAAATCTACTCATTAAATTTAGCTACTATTTAAAAATGTATTGATCAATTTTAAATTTTGTTTTTTTTTCTCTTCACTAACTAAATTGGAGTTTCTTAATAATAGTTACTATTCTAAAATTAAATTGTTTTAAAGTCAAAATTCTTACTGAACTAAAAATAATATTTTCAATTTTAAGAAATTTGATCAGAAATTTTTTATTTTTTTCTAATTTAGTTTTAGTAAAAATATCCTTTTCAATTATTTATTCTTTTAAATGAATACGTTTTTTCTCCTTGAAGAAACTTATAAAGTAGCAACTTGAACTTTTATAAAATGTATTAGTCTTTTTAATTTTTATTTTAAAGTGAAAACTATACAAAATTTAAAAGTTTATTTTCACAAATCTCGATTAGAAAATACGAATGCAGAGTTTTATTAAAAATTAAGCTTTCAAACTTAACACTAAGTAATTGATTTTCATTCGTCAACAAGTATTAAACGGTCTCTGCTCATGAAATTAGTTACAATAATTTTCCTTTCTTTTTTTCTTAGAATTACTACTGGAGTTAGCTTTAATTTAGATACATTTTTATATATTGTGCTGTTCTATAAGACATACACGTATTTTTTTTTAAATTAGTCTACAAAATACTGCTCACAGTCTTTTGAGTAGTATTAGTACGTATTTTTTTTAAAAATATTTCGATGTTTTCAAAAAAAAGCAAGGTATTTTCTTGAAGCAAACACAAACGCAACGATTTATAGTTTTCATACATATTTTTTTGATGATTTCAACATTTTAAAGAAATAAGCTTATTTAAAACAGTGATCAATAATTAAAATTGAATTCGTAATTTCCAATTTAAAATTTATTTATTCGTAGAGCTATATTAATTTTTAATATCAAGCCATAGTTTGTTTTCCATTATAATTATGATAACAAAAAAAATTTCAATATTTTCCTTTCAAGCTACACAAATGCAAGTATGTTTCCTCTAAAGAGTTCTGTATGCAAGCAGTATTGTTTTCCGGAGTTCACTCGTTTTCTGAGTAAGGTTCTAAACTACGAGATTGCTGTACTCGACGCCTTAAAATCCCACATTTCTTAAGTAAATTAATTCGTCTCTGTTTATTTCCTATGATATGCTTATAGAGATATTGAAAACAAATACTTTCAATTTCATAAGAGAAACATTAACCCTTTTTGTCTTTCTGCTAAAAATCATTTCAGATAAAAATCTTATTATTCACGGGAATAAAAAATATTAAAAAGTAAAAATCAAGTTTCACTTTAAAATATCAAAAGAGTCATTTATTCCGAAAAAGTTTCAAATTAAACAATAGTGTTTCTTGAAGCTGGCAATTTCTTTTTATCGCTCAATCTAAAATGACGCGTCACAATTCCAGTTAATTTATTCCAGTTTGATTTCCTTAAACACAGGATTTCTATCCATGAAAAGATTTTCTTTTGCAATTTAGACTCCAACAGAAGAGAACAAGCTATCGATTTTCGATAAACATTTCCAAGAAATTCTTCTGCTCGCACTTCTGAAACGAAGGAAAAAGAAAATAAGAAGAAGAAAAAATAGAAGAAAAATCCAAACTAGAGGTCCTTTTAAGATCGAACCTTAAACTTCGGTTTCTTGCCGATCAAAAAAGCTCTTTATTCCTAACATTATAAATTTTTAGAAACTTAAACCATAGTTGAAAATTTACCGCACCATGAGAGCTTGTTAGGTGGGGAAAAAAGGAAATAAGTAAATAAAGAGGAGAGAAAACAAACCGAAAACCATTGCGGTTGCGATCATCCATCAAAACTTGTCAAAATGGGGGAGGAGAAAGTCCATGAGGGAAAACTGATTTGACACTGACAGAAGAGGTTATCAGAAATCATCATTTAATACTTAACCGACAGATTCTGAAGCAGGGATCGAAATTTGGTTTTCAGCCCGATGATCATTGATGGGAATAGTGTCCACAAAACAATTAATAACCTATATTCCTCAATTATTGATTGATATCTAATATTTTCTTCAAATTTCTTTACTTAATACTCAAGCATCAATAAACTATAAATTAAATATATTTGTAATAAATTTTGTGAATAAAGAGTAAAATGAAGCAGTGATCGAAATTTGATTTTCAGCCCGATGATCATTGATGGAAATAGTGTCCACAAAACGATTAATAACCTATATTTCTCAATTATTGATTAATATCTAATATTTTCTTCAAATTTCTTTACTTAATACTCAAGCATCAATAAACTATAAATGAAATATATTTGCAATAAATTTTGTGAATAATGACTAAAATGAAGCAATGATCGAAATTTGATTTTTTCAACCTAATGATCACTGAAAAAAGTATTGACCACAAAATGATTAATAACCTATATTCCTCAATTATTGATTGATATCTAATATTTTCTATAAATTTCTTTAATTAATATTCAAGTATCAATAAACTATAAATGTTCGTAATAAATATTTGTAATAATGTAATAATAATAATAATGTTTGTAATTTGTAATAATAATGTTTGTAATAAATATTTGCAATAAATTTTGTGAGCAATGACTAAAATGAAGCAGTGATCGAAATTTGATCTTCAGCCTAATGATCACTGAAAGAAGTGATAACCACAAAACGATTAATATCCTATATTCCTCAACTATTGATTGATATCTAATATTTCCTGTAAATTTCTTTATTTATGCTTGCAATGTTCAAGTATCAATAAACTATAAATAAAATATATTCGTAATAAATTTTGTGAAAAATAACTAAAATGAAGCAGTGATCTAAAATTTGATTTTTAGCCCAATAATCACTGAAATAAGTAATAACCACAAAACGATTAATATCCTATATTCCTCAACTATTGATTGATATCTAATATTTCCAGTAAATTGCTTTATTGATACTTGCATATAAAGTAAACTATAAATAAAATATATTTCCATTAAGTTCTTTGTATTGATTAAATAAGGCAGTGGTCGAAATTTGATTTCAGCGCAATGATCATTGAAGGAGGTTAATGTCTAGAAAACGATTAATAGCCTATATTCCTCAAATATTAATTTATCTATGTTTCTGTATACATTTTCTATATATTTCTCTACTTTATATGCTAAAATTTTCTGTATATTCCTCTACTTTATATAGAAGTATCAATAAATTATATGTAACTATGTTTAAAGTAATTTCTACACATAATTATTAAATACTAATTGTTATTTAAAATATTCTCCAAATTTCTTTAATATGCAAATATTCAGATATTATGCATAAAATAAAGTCTGTGGATAGTAACTTTAAAAAAATGAAGCATTGATCGAGTAGAAGCATTGAGCAATTTTGAGACGAATGATTACTGAAGTTAATGTCTAGAAAGTGATTCATAGCCAATATTCCTCAAATATAGATTTGTATATAGTTTTTCTTTTTTTTTTATTTGTATATTCCTTTACTGAATATGCGAGTATCAAAATATTATATGTAAAATAATTGTTTTGCTGCCTATGTTTAAAATAATTTCTACTTATCGTGTCTTAAAAAATGAAGCAAAACGATCGAAATCTGATTTGTAGCCCAATTATCAAAATTAATAGCCTATATCCTTTACCTACTGAGGGATATCTAATTTTTTCCGAAGATTTCTTTACTTGATACGAAAACATCAATTAATTATTCCTTAATATGCTTAAAATAAGCAACGTGTACTGTGCATAAAGACTTAGAAATTAAAGCTGTCAACATTTAATGTGAATAATTTTTAAAAAACAATCAATTAATTTTATTCAATTAATATTTTTTTTTTAATTGTAAAATAAAATAACTGAAAAAGAAATTCTTGATCATGAAATTTTTCTACATGAACATTAATTTTTATTTAAAACGTACCTAATTTTTCTGAAAATAGGGGATATCAAAATATGAAATATTAGTCGAAACGCAACGCCAATATTACGTTAAAAAAATACTTTAAAAAAAGTTGTAATTTAAAAAGTATGACACATGTTAATAATATCTATGAAAGAGGCCCTTTACTTTTTTAAACTTAAAACTGATTTTTTAGAACCCATGGAGAATAAAATTCTGGTTGAAATTACCGTACTGAAAAAAAACATAATTTTGGTTTTAAGAGTATAGAGCATTTATTCTGTTTATATGGTAACGATTTATCGGAAATTCTGGTTTTCAAAATTATAATTCTTATAGTACAAAATACGAAACTGAAAAGTAAATTTAACAAAATAAATGGTTTTTGTGCCATGCTATAAGGTATCATGAAAAAATTGCCAAATTTTTCCACATTTATCAAATTTTATCACATATTATAAAACGATATTTCATTGTTAATTTTACCAAAGTTATTACCAAACCGCTTCGGTAAAAGTTATGGAGCTTTTGGAGTTCTCTTAAAGCCAGAAACACGGTAAATTTTATTATTTTTCGGTAGTTATAATCATATTTTTTTGTCAGTGTATAGAGGACTTACAAAGACTAGTTCATTTAATTAAAAACGTTAAATAGTTTTTTTTTTCTTTTTGAAAAATATATTGGTTAGGAATATTACAAAGAAAAACATTATTCATGACATATAACATGAAAAATGAATTTCGTAATTTAGTAATATTTAGTAATTCATATTTAGTAACTTTAAAGTTTAACCCATACAATTAGAAAAAGTGTTTTTTAATCTATATATATATTTCCCTTACACGGCGACAAAAAAAAGCCTCATTACAACTCCCCGAATGGCAACGCTAGAAAATCAACCAATGATTGCCGCTAAAAATGTCACATGCCAAATCTAGCTGAGGTGGCTCAACATATAGCGCTTTTAAAAACGGAAACTGAAATAACCAGAGAGAACATTTTTACCAAATGTGATCTCTTCCGAAATTCACCCTATCAGCTGCGGCAATCTCATACTATTAAGCTAGGCAGAAGTGAGTAGTCCTTGTCGATAGATCTCTATTTTAGTATTTTGTTGAAAGCCCTTTTTTTAACGAATTTATATATTGCGAGTTTATTTGACAATTTTTGATTTATATCAGGAATTTATTTGTTTTATTATTGTTATTAGTTACTCATCTCAGTCGTGCTGTTACGCTTTAAGATTTTGTACTATAGCACATTTCTAATAGTTTTAACGAATTACATGTCATTTATTTGAATTCAAATTTATTTTAATGACTTAGTATTTACTAAAAAGATGTAATTTTTTTTTTAAAAAAAAGAAAGCTGTTATATGGACTTGAATTATTGTTTTGAATTCTTAGAATTTTGTGCATTTGCAATGTACCTAAAATAGCTGCGAGCGAAGCGAACTTGGTTTGCGAAGCAAACCATATAAGATTGTGTAGCAATTTTCGGGGGTTGGCGAGTGTTAGCGAGCAGGGGGCGCAGCCCACTAGTTGATTAAAAATTGTGCTATAATAAAATATTTATTGATCTCAGTAGATAGAGTGTTCTCCTACACTGAAGTGATCCAGGTTCGATTCTAAGCGATGGCTGCTTAATACAAGTTGCTTTCGCTTCGTAACACCCACAGTACGGACTTAAAATATCCTCAGTAATAGATGGATCATGGGTTAGAATCCCCTCACACTCAGACTAACCGTGAGGGGTTCTCGTGGTTTTTTTTCTTTATGTAACGCAAATACGAGTTAGTTCCATCGAATGGTCCTCCACGAAGACTAATTTGTTCCAATGCTTGATTCAAGAGTTCTCTTGTCCTACGGGTTGGACTCAAAAGTTGCAAAACTACAGAGTTGAACATTGATTGTCGTAAACTCAGAATTGGGTCAGCTGTTCACAACGCTAGTTATAAAATAAAATATTAATGCATTTGACTTATTATCTTCTTTCATGTGAGGCTTGAATTGTTTAGCAAATACTTTTCTAATCCAGAAATTACATTATGAGACATTTATTTTTAAAAGAAACTTGTTTATACACTTTACCTATTTTATTTTAATATTTTCAATAAAATAATTAGTATTCGAACTAATAGTTAAATTTTCATAACTACACATTGAAAGCTTATTTAGCTCCGATACTTTTTGAGTCAATTAACAAATATTTTTTATTTGATGAAGTGAAAAAAATAACTGGAAAGCATGACTGGAAAAAATAACTGGCAAGCATGTTAACATGAAACTCAAATGATAGCTTTCAGAGTGTTGATCGAAATTCTATTATCACTGAATTAAATAATCAAGCAAAGCTATTTGTAAATAGCTAATCTCCTGTCTCAAGCTCATTTATTTCTGAGTAAATACAGATAGCGTTAAATTCTAGGTTGAGAATTGTGATAAACAAGTTTACTAGTCCAATATTTGCATTAAATGTGTAATACCTTTAATTTTATATTTTTAGTAACCTGTTGTATGTTTAAAGTTTGATAAGCTAAGCTCAATGAATAATTTTTATACATAAATAACTTGTTTCGTTTGGGAAATTGCACTAAATCAATTTTATGGAACAATTTGCTAACATTTTTGTGCATATAAGTGTAATATATTTATTACCATTTGTACTTTCATGCTAAGCGTAATGCGACATGGCCATAAAAGAAAAAGCCACTGAATATAAATCTCAAAAATTTCACCGCAGAAGCTTTAGCATGAATATATATCTGAAAAAGTTAGACTTTATGTGAAGTGTAAATGATAAGTTGTAGATATTATTTTTATATTTGATTAGTTACAAGCAATTTTACGGGTAATTTAAAATTAAACGGAATGCAAATGGTTGAATTTTAAGAAGGAATTCTAATTTTCGCACAGTTTATGAAAAGTTATCATGTTTAATTTTAACTACACTGTAAAAAATTAAAACAATAAAAAAGTGACGGTACTTTTTCAGTAAAATCCATTTTTATCGGAACGTACTGTAAAAATTTACGTATAATGTCTTATGGTAAAGATTTTGCAGTAAATTAGATACTTACATGGCTAATAAAATTAGAATAAACTTGCATGGACTGGAAAAATTTTAAGAACGACTTAAAATATTTTCGCAGTAAAATTGCCCGATTACAAAATATGAAAACAGAAGTCCAAATTGAGGTAAAAGCGTAAATGGAGGGATTTTGTTTCATAGCACATTCTTACTGAAGCGCGTTTGTTTTGTTAGTTACCAAGGTTTGGCATAAAAATAGATGTGCGCAAGGTAATATACTGGATAATTTAAAGAGGTTTATAGCTAATAAGGTTGATATTTGATTATGTACCTCAATTTGCGCTTCTGTTTTCACATTTTATAATCCGGCAATTTTATTACGAAAATATTTTAAACCATTCTTGAAAATTTTCTCGTCCATGTAAGTTTATTTGAATTCACTACTTGCTTTATAGATTTCGTTTTATGCTTTGTTCTGTTTTTTCTTTATGTTTTATTTTCTGTTTTCTACGTGATATTTATTACTTATTGTGTTCTATTCTATTTTATTTTTAAAAAAATTGTGTGTTCCTCACACTATTGAATTGATGTATTTTGCTTTGGCTATATTGATACAATATTAGAAAGCACTCCTTTTTGCGGATATAATCGTGTGAGCTGATGAAGAGATTATATCTTTTTTCCTCAAATTATTATTGATTTTTTTTAATAATTTTTCTTAATAATTTTTTTTAATAATTTTCTTCTTCTCTTATTTCATTATTGTGCATTTTTTTCATGTTATCTCTGCATTTTGAACTTATTTTATGAGTTCTATATACTTGCAGCTTATGAGCAGTAAATAAAACTTATTGATTTTCTTAATTTTCTTCGTTTTTTTCCTTTTTTCTTATTGTCCTTTTTGTATTTATTTATTGTGCTATATATATATAAATGGTTTAAAATAGCTATGGCTTATGAATTCTAAACAGCAGATGCGCTTAAGGAAAAATGACGGTATATAGCAAACCAATCCAGTTATTCAGACTCCCTTTTTGTTACGTGCTGCTACGTAAGTAAAAATTCCTGTTGCAACCAACTACCTTCAAAATCCCCAGATATATAACTGCGGGACAAGCAAAAATATGTGACTTTTCTTGATTCTAATTTTCAAAATCTCCACACCCCCACCTTTCGTTGTAAATCCATGCTATGCTGCTAATAAAAGTCGGTGGCAAAAACGATCACGAACAAGACGATCTGATGAAAATAGATAAGATACAAGCGTAACCTGCTACAGCAGCAGATGAATATTTTGTGAAAAATTTGGAGTGGATCTTTTTCCAGCAAGGATTGGTAATGGTTGATGACGATATCTTGAAATGTTAAGTTACTTAATAAATACTGCTTTAAAGCAATACCAACGCCTTTTTGGGCCTTTCGTAGTTTAATTTTCCCCTTTTTTACGTACAATACAATAAATAGTTTTAAGAATTTATCGAGCCAACAAAATACCTATATTAGAGGTTCATGTCCATCCCTTCTAGGCTTAGTTAACGATTAAATGGACTAAAATAAATCTTATTCGACATCATTTTGTCAAAAGACATAGATTTATATAAAATATACAAAGCAATAGCTTATTTAACTATGGAAAAATCAGATATTTCGATTAATAATAACAACCTTTTGGAAACAAGATTTTCAAGACCTGGAAAGCTGGATGGATTACCCACTAAAATGGCTCTAGTGCCCTCTGGAGAAATTTCATTTATAACATGTCTAAGATACATAAAATGGGTGAAATTTCTCATCAGAAGAGGTAATTTTCCTCTTCTCTAGGGAAATTTCAACTAAACGGAATAAAATTGTTTAGATGTGATATTATAGAAGAGAAACAGTATATACAATATGATTTCTGATCATTTTTCCTTGAAGTAATTTTTGTTAATTTATTACTTATTTCATTTAAATGCATGAACATATTCCTGATAATAGTTTTTACGCAATTTTTTCTCATATGAGATTCACAGTTATTTGTAAATTACATTAGTATTGTAATCTAAAAATAGTAATTTTGGTAATTTTAGTTAATTTATTACTTATTTCAATTAAATACATGAACATATTCCTGATAATAGATTTTAAGCAATTTTTTCTCATATGAGTTTCACAGTTATTTGTAAATTACATTAGTATTATATTCTAAAAATGCAAGTAATTTTTTTTCTGACTCTAGAACTCGATTCAAATTAAGTTAATGGGTACAACAATTTAAAGATTGCTTTAACTAAAGATTGTAACAAAATAGATCTATTACAATTTACTACACTAATAACAATTTTTTTTACTAATTGGCAACTAAAAAATTAACTCCAGAACTACAGTTCGTTTAAAACAAATGTTTAGAGATGGTAGAGTGGTAACTACACTGTAAAAAATCCCGGATCAAATTACCGTAAAATGTACCGGCACCCAGTGTGCCAATACTTTTTACCACAAAATCCAATCTGACCATACAATTTTATAGAATAGAAAATCTAATATACCATAACTTTTGCAGTAATATTTATTGTACAATCACTAAATCACTGCAGTTATCTAAATATTTCTGTAAAATATACGGTATAAAATTTAGTGTAAAATTAATTTTACGCATGATGCACTCAGGGTTCCACTACTTTAACTGTGATTTGATCTAGACTTTTTTACATTATAGACAAATTAACTCTCTAAATTATTAACAAGTTTTAAGCTACTTTTTCTTTCTTACAAACATTCTTAGAAAATTTTTATTAAATCGATTATTTTTAATACTACAACGTCATAGAAAAATAAGCAAAACATTCTTATTATTTAATAATTAAACTTATATTTAATCGAATCCTCTTCTCAATATACCGATAAATTAAAACCTTTTTCTCAGTAACTGCCGTTGAATGAAAATGGTTAATTCTATGAATAGATAGTTTGCTTGCTTTTCTTAACAGCAAATGTATTTACATAAATATTCGATACCATTGAAAGCCAATAACCGATAGCTTCTCCGTAATATGCAATTAAAACAATTCCGTCATCAATTTCTCATCGTTAAAACATTCTAAATTCTGAATCTTATATTAAATGAGAATTATTCAACAATCAATAGCTACCTGTCCTAATTATGGATTTGCTCATAGTTATAAAATATTTTTTAACTTCTAATAACCAATACTTTTTATATTTTTTTACTGAAAGAAGTAGCACTGTTGGCGTTTAACGCTTTTTAGCATTATTCTTATATCCGTTAACTAAATTTTTATTTTCAAATATAATTGCCCATCAACATACAAAACTCCTCAATATTTTTTCAAGAATAAAAAATTAATCTCTATATAAAGTTAATCTCTGCACGGAGAAAGTAATTCTGATAAAACTACAGTGCTGTATGGTTATCACATTTCTTTTTTAAAACAAAAACCACTACACAGGTTAATAAAAGCAAAATATACGGTATTTTAAACATTCAATAGGTGATTTTTCTATTCATATAGTAACAGTTTACCGAAATTCTGGTTTTTAAAATTATAGTTCTTATTTCCCCATATTTAGTGGAAAATACAGAACTGAAAAGTAAATTTTTCAAAATGAATGTGTTTTTTTTATGTCATGCTCTAAGATATTATGATAAAACTCTCAAATTTTACCAAATTTACAAAATTTTATCACATATTATAAAATATTTTACTGTTAATTTTATCAAAATCATTACCAAAGCTCATCGGTAAAAATTACCAAGTTTTTTGGTAATCCCATAAAGCCAGAAACAAGATTAATTTTACCTCATTCAAGTGGATTAAAAAAATACTTTTTTTCTTAGAGAAACAATATAATTTAGCCTGTTCGATTTATCTAGAACTTGAACTTGAAGTATTTTTCTTTAAAAATTATATTTTTACTAGAATTCTTTTTAACAAAAACTTAGCACTCAAACACCATTTAAAATTAAATTTAAATGCTTTAAGAATTAAAAGTAAATGTTTCTGCGCATTCACTGGGTGAGAATGCACTAATGTGTGTTTCACAAATTTACTAATATGTAAAATATTACCAATACCAATATGGCAACGCAGATTTTTATTGTTACTATCCATAGAATACTGACTACTTCTATAAACATATTTAAAACATCTAGTAAAAATCATTCAAGTATTCAAATATTTTTCCATATTTTCTAATATTTTTTTTTCTTCAATCTACTTCTTAATATTCTTTTAAGAAGCAAATCACTTTTTAATGTTTGCCTTAATGCTCAATTTGTTCAGCCAAAGTTAAAAGAAGTCTTCTTGTATCTGAACCATTAGAAACATCTTCAAAAACCGATCATCGAAGTTTTTCCGTCGAACACACTTTCTTTGTAAGCAGACTTCATTTCACACCAGGAAGCATTTCAAAGATGCTTTTCTTCAAGCATCCATCTTTACTATTACTTTTAAGTTTTAAATTATTTTGAGAAACTGACAGTCGTCATTTCTCAATGGGAAGTGTTTTAATTAATGATACTCAAACTTTTTATTACTTCTTTTCATATTGTGAATTTATGAAAAAATGTGTCCTTAAATAGAAATATGTTAAATAATATAGTCAGATTTACTTAAATACACTGGTAAAAACTTCTTCAAAAAAATGGTTGAATATACATACTGTGAATTTATGAAAAAATGTGTCCTTAAATGGAAATATGTTAAATAATATAGTCAGATTTACTTAAATACACTGGTAAAAACTTCTTGAAAAAAATGGTTGAATATACATATTGTGAATTTATGAAAAAAATGTGTCCTTAAATAGAAATATGTTAAATAATATAGTCAGATTTACTTAAATACACTGGTAAAAACTTCTTGAAAAAAATGGTTGAATATACATATTGTGAATTTATGAAAAAATGTGTCCTTAAATAGAAATATGTTAAATAATATAGTCAGATTTACTTAAATACACTGGTAAAAACTTCTTGAAAAAAATGGTTGAATATACATATTGTGAATTTATGAAAAAATGTGTCCTTAAATAGAAATATGTTAAATAATATAGTCAGATTTACTTAAATACACTGGTAAAAACTTCTTGAAAAAAATGGTTGAATATACATATTGTGAATTTATGAAAAAATGTGTCCTTATAATTTTTTTTTCCTTATAATTATAATTTTGAAAACCAGAATTTCCAGTAAACAGTTAACATATGAATGGAAAACTTACCAAATAAATGGCTTAAATACCGTATATTTTGATTTCATTAACCAATATCCAGATTCCAGAACTTTTTCACAGTGTATACTCTAACTGTATCTCTATCTCTAACTGTAAATAAAAGATATTAAGTAGAAAAGTGTTTGTATTACAAAAATCATTTCTTCTTTATTTTACTTTTCCCAAAAGAAAATTCCTAATCTGCACCGTTTTAATAGATTTATTAATTTAACAATACAAAATACATTAAAAAAAATAATATACAATCATCTGATATCTAATGCTTTTTTGTCAATAAATAGAGAACTAAAACAGAATCAGGGATTAAAGTATTTTTTCTGCTCAGAAAAAACAAATCGAAAAATAAAAGTGAAAGTTTAGATTCTGTCTCATGATAACCCCGGTTTATCTTTCTTAATTCCTTTATAGAAAATCAGCAATAAAAGGTAAATAAAAAATAGCAAAAAACTCAAACTTGCACTGAGAAAGAAAGTATGGCTAAAAAAAAGAACAGAATATGGTCAATTTTACCGTATTTTCGGCTCTATAGAAATAAAAAAAGGTCATTTATTTTTATCGACGCATTCAGGAAAAAGATTTTGGTAAAATCAACATTAAAATATTCTTTTATAATATGTGATAAATTTTGGTAAATATATTAAAAAAATTGAATTTTATTATGATATGTTAAAGCATGGCTCGGTTGAATTTGCTTTCCAGTTTTAACCTTTTTTACTAAATGTGTAGTATTTCTTGATTAAAAAACTTCAATCGCTCCAAAAAAAGATATTGGTAATAACTGTCGACATATTTCAAAGGCTCAAAAATATGCGCCCATTTTCAAGACTTGCCAGACGTAAATGAGAAGAAACAAAACTGGTTTGAAACAAAAAATGTAAAGTACCCAACTAAAAATTTCTATTGAGGATTATTTCTAGCTTTGTTTGTTACTTCAATTTTTCATTTTTCATTGGCAATTTAACATTTTATATTTTAAATCATTTATGTTTCCTCTCATTCACGTTTGGCAAGTCTTGAAAATTTAGCTCCTATTGCTGAGCACTTAAAACATGTTGACTGTTATTTCAAATCTGTGTATTTTTGAAGCGTATGAAGTTTTTTTTAATCAAGTATTATCTTACTGTCTCAGTGTTTATGAAATTATTTATTTAAATGTCTGGTAATAAGAACTAGTGGTAATAATGTGAGAAAAATAAACTTTGAAAACCGAAATTTCCGATAAACTATTACCATATGAATAGAAAAATTACCAAATAAATAGTTTAGATACCATATATTTCGGTTTTTATTACCAGATTTATAGCATTTTTTTACCAGAAACATCATTAACAAACAACACTTTAATTTTACCAGAATTATTTTCTCCAGGTCCCTTCCCTTAAAGTTATATTAAAAAGAATTTTTGAATAAATTTTCTGACATTTTAAATAATGAAGTTATTATTTTTTACTATTTTATAGCAAAACTTGTATTATTTTTTTAATATTATTTTGCATTATATCTTACAACATAAAGATTTAAAATAAATAGTTGTAAGTTCACTTTTTAAAACATTATAAAAATATTGTTTGAAGGTGTTTTTCAAAACACTACGCCAAAGAAAATAAATAAAAACAGTCGATTAAATACCTTAAACTTGAAAAACAAACTTTTGAATTTAAATTATGTATACAAAGTCGCTGAGAATAAATATCTGGACACTGAAATGAAATAAAACAATTATTTAAACAATTTCATAGCTTTTCTAGAAATATCACCAATTTGGTGAAAATTTTCCACGTGGTTAAAAATAATAACTAAACCGTCTTTACACAAACAAATCCGCCAACAAAGGATAGGGTATTCTTTGTACTAGGTACACTAAATCAAAAAAAAATAACGTTAATAAAGCATAAACCCATTTATGCTTTATTTCATCATTTAATTATCTTGATAATTGCTTTGAATAGGGCTTAATTATTATTGTTACCCACATGGATAAAAATAATAATTAAGACATCTTTGCACAAACAAAGCCGACAAAGGATAGGATATTTTTTGTGCTAGGTTCACTGAATCAAAAAAAAGAATTAAACACAACCACTCATGCTTTATTCCATCATTTAATTATCTTGATAATTACTTTCATTTGTGGTTCAATCCCGTTGTTTTTTCCTTTTAACTGTTCAGCGTTTGAGTAACATTTCAGACATAATTAGATCTTAAGCACTTCTCAGTTTCTTAAAACTATCACCTTTCTTTATACTGACGTTTTGCCATTTTCATAATAGGAATAGAAGGAGCTGGCTAAAAATTGACAGAACGTAATCTAATAATCATGAACAGCCAAGAATAGAAGCAATTTAATGTAAAAATGCAGTTATGGAAGAATAGCCTTAATGCAGTTTAAGTGTAACAAATAGCTTTCCTATTTTTTGTCCTAAATTATCATTTAAATCGAATGAAAGCGTATTTATCCGAATGAGTTTTTATCACTTGTCTGACGAACATGTGAAAATTTCCGAGAACTATCTTAAAGCATAAAAAGCTTTTAATCCAAAATGATTAACCCATCATGGCATGTCTAAGACATGCATTTTAATTTTCCGCTCTTTAATAATAGTTTTTAAAATAGTAGTTTTAATATTGAAAACAATTAATAATTAAAATCTTAAAAATAACAGTTTTTCATATTTGCATTCTTACTATTTTAATTACTACATAATTTTTTTAGCGTATTAAGTATTTTTATGCATAAACGTTTAAAAAAACACGTAATGCAGTTTGTTTGTCCAGATTTAAACAGAAAATATCAGCTAAAGTTCAAATTTTTTTCATAAAATTGAAAATTACCCCAAATTTTTATGACATTCAGCCTTTACTTATTTCAAACTTTTATTTAATTTTCCTGAAAAATATCTTAAAAAATTTGCTATCATTATAATTTTATTTCTATTTTTAGTTAACACCTTCATCGTAACTAATTTAGAATTCACAGTATTAACCATTTTGTCATAAGGGACATTATAAATACACTACATTACGAATACTAATAAGATATCTTACTTTCATTACTATCAGACATTATTTAATAAATACTAGAATATGTTATGATAGTTTTCCTCTCTGATAAGTTTCAAACTATTATCATAACTATTTAGAAAGAAGCATATTTAATATATTTGATTCTGACAAGATGCTAGACAGCGGTATGTCATGACAAAATATCAAAAATAATGATGAAGTTATCCTTTTCTTCTTCTTTAGATACTATTTTTTAAACGATGTAATTATACATGTTTGTATAATAATATATATTTCCGAATCCTGGCTGATATGTGAGCTTAATTAATTCACCCCTTTGCTTTTAATATTTGGGTGATTAAGCACATCTGATTATGGGAAGTAATATGAACGAATTTTATGAATACTTAGGTATTCCAACGAAGATGAAATATGTTGTTTAATTATAAATATACGTCTATCAAATTATCAATATTCTTTCCTTTGGATACAATACTAAAGCGACAGCTTAAAAGAACTATTCAATTTATAACCAAATACTTGAAAAATTCATCCAACTAAGCATTGGCATAAAAACGAACATAAATTAGAAATGCCTTTGATTATGTATTTATTGTTGTTAATTGCACTATAATCATAGTCATGATTCTCTATAGACGAAAAAATAATTTATTTTAAATTGTCCGTTAAGGAAATGGCATAAAAATTGGAAACTGCTTCGATTCGACATTTTTTTTTTCAAGTACCTTACAAGTCATTTCGTAAACAGTATTATTTTGATAAATATAATGCACTCTGAGAGAAACAAATATGGTCAAAACTACCAGAATATGGTTAAAATTTACTGTGTTTCTGGCTCTATGGGAACACCAAAGAATTCGGTAAAAATTACCGAGTCACCACTTATATAATATGTGATAAAATTTGGTAAATGTGGTAAAATTTGGTAATTTTACCATAATGCCTTAGAGTATGGCATAAAAGCCATTTATACGGTTAAATTTGTTTTTCAACTTTATATTTTTTACTAAATGTGTGGTAATAAGAACTATAATTTTTAAAACCAGAATTTCCATATATTTTGATTTTATTAACAAAATTATGATTTTTTTTTACCAAAAATGTCCTTATCTTAAATCCTTTCCGTCCTGTATTCCTGTACCTGAAATCTTAAAAAAGATACATCTATTTTATACATTCTTATCTCGACTCTGTTGACACAAATTTGGCTCTTGTTTGACACAATTTTCAATAACTTTCTGACATAATTCTGGTTGTATTTCACATATACTGTTAGTTTTATTCCTTATGGTTTCTGCAATGAGAAAAAAAGTATGGTCAAATTTACCAGAATATCGTACAATTTAACATGATTCTGACTCTATGAGGACACCAAAAAGTTTGATAAATTTTATAGAAGCGCTTTGGTAATGATTTTGTCAAAATTAGCAATAAAATATGGCTTAACATTATGTGATAAAGTTTTGCAAGTGTGGTAAAATGTGGTAATCTTATCATAATACCTTAGAGCATGATAAAAAAATATGTATTCGGTTAAATTTACTTTTTAGTTTTGTATTTGTTCCTTAATGTGTGATAATAAGAACTATAATTTCGGAAACTAGAGTTTCTAATAAACCGTTATTATATGAATGAAAAAATTAGCAAATGGTTTAAATGCCATATTATTTTGGTTTACATGACCAGAATTAAGATTGGTGTTTTTTTACCAGAAATGTCATTACCATACAGAGTGGTAATTTTTCTCCGTTGCACTGCAGTAAAGATCCGTTGATTTTATTTCTACCAAATTCTACCAAAAGGACAACTCAGTATAAAATTAATACAGCGAGAAAGAATTAATTTCTGAAGAGACATAATGTATATATATTTCAACAGGAAATGGAGTTGAAGTGAAACATGATAAAAATTTATATCCTGAAGAAGTTAAGTTTTAGGTTGTGACATTGAAGTTTCTCTCATGAAAAAGTCAGGAAAGTTTTGAAAATAGCCTCAATGAGAAATAAGATATTTTGAAACGATAATCTGATGTTCTTCTTATAAATATTCATTGAGTTTTTGACTTTTCAAATTTTTCGATAAATCTGTATAACACAAAAGACGGGGAAACAAGTGCTGATTTTTAATCGAATAATAAACTTTATAATTTTTTTTGTGCCAAATTATATTGTAAAGAAATATTAATCTTTTCCGTTTCGATATAAAAATAAATGTTAAATCAGAAGAAGCATGTATTTTTTAAATGATTGGGACATCCAACCATAAAATTTGTCAATGTTTGATAAATTTTATTATGAAATTTTATTATTTTACTAAGATATTTTTTATTAATTTCATTATGACATTTCTTCGTAAGATATGGTTTCGTACGATATGTTTTGCAAGATATATAAGAACATTCTGGCGATATAAAGAAACAATTAGGTACTTTACAGTCAGCAGAACTAGAATGTTCAACTATTTTTTCATAAGAACAAAACCGTCACTGAATGAAAATTTATTTTATTTTATTACCGGCGTTAAACAGCCAAACAGATTCTCAGCGTGTGATTATCAATGTTCAAATCCGTAACCTTGCAGTTTTTAACCCAACATAGAAGACAAGGGAACTCCTTGACCAAGCATTGGGAGAAACTAGCTTTCATAGGAGAGTCTTTTGATTGAACTAACCCACATTTGCGTTACACTGGGAGGAAAACCTCCCATGGTGAACCAGACGGCGAAAGGATTATAATCCATGATTCGTCTACTATTGAGTTACATCACTCTTGTGATCGTTGCACGCCGGTAGTAGATCTCGTATAACTCAGCCACCGCTGGGATTCGAACCTGTTCACCTCATTGAGAGGAAAATGCTCTTATTCCTGAGCCACTACTGCTTTCAATAAAAGCTTATAAAATAATAAATATAGATGAATAAAGCTATAACTGAAAATAATTATTGATGAATATAGCTATAAATTAAAAGCTCAATTTATTTGAGGCCGGCAGAATGGAAAACACCAAAAATAATTTTTAAATACAACAATATTTTCCCGATTAAGGAAAAACATGTAAATATTAATAAATTGTATTAAAACAAGAAACATGTAAAAATAAACTCGAAATTTATAATGCGGATATAATATTATAAGCTCTAATACTTAACAAATAAAATAATACATATGAAGGAAAAAAATGAGGTTCAGATAGTTTAGAGCGGAAAATGGCCCAAATGCTTCTCACTGAATCTGGAAAATATCCAGAAACGTTTTTATTAAGTTCAGTTTTATTCAAACTGCTTCTCAGAAACATTGAGTAATGTCCTTGGATATATCTATCATTGCCTAATAGTTCTTTTTATAGGGAGTATTTTTCCAAACTTATGATAGTTCTTAAGCATTTCGGTATTTTAGTTGACTCTTAAAGACTTTCAGTATTTTATATTTATAAATCATTCTTCCTCGTATAAATAGAATTTCAGTTTCAAACAAATAGAAGCTATGTAAATAACCAACATGCAAGAGTGGTTTTAAAAAACACGTTATTGTTAGTTCATAAAATTAATTATTGCCTGTGTGTATTGTTTAAAAATCCTAGACTATACATCCATTTTAATAATTTTTAAGAGAACGAAGTAAAAACAGATTGCAAAGCGATCCGAAAGAAACTGCGAAAGTGGTTTGCGAGTTCGAGAGCTATTGCAGGCAAGGGTAAAAGCTTCCTAGTTTTAGATAAACTAATTCGATATATATAAGTACATAAAATAATTTTATTATTCATTTTCTTTTCCTTATCATTTAATCTTTTTCTAAGTTTTAATTAAGACGATTGTCATATGGGTTGTGATAATCAGTCAAATGCAACATAACTCCTCAATTTTTAAAACCAAATGCCAACCAAATTTTAAAACCAAACCAAATGCATGCTATTTTACTAGCTCTAATTTTATTTCTGATCAAACTTGCTGCCCGTGATTTGTAAATTACGAAGTCGTTTCACAGAATTATATGGCTACTGATTCAGCATTTACTTCTGCTAGATAGCATCACATGTTAGCTTATTTGCAGTTGTGGCTCAAGGCATAGAGCACTCGCCTCCCAAAGAGGGGAACCGGGTTCGAATCCCAGCAATAGCTAGTCGATACAAATTCGCATCCGACTTGCATCCAGCACAATGAAGTAAAATATCCTCAGTGGTAGACGGATCATGGGTTAGACTCCCCATGCAGTCAGACTAACCGTGAGAGGTTTTCGTAGTTTTCCTCTCCATTTAACGCAAAAGCAGGTTAGTTCCATCAAAAAGACCTCCACAAAGGCAAATTTCACCCAATACTTAACCCAGGAGTTCCTTTGTCTTCTGGACTGGGTCCGAAATTGCAAAGTAACGGATCATCTAATCATCTAATCATCTAATTAAATAATGCATTTTTATCATCTAATTAAATAATGCAAAAATAATAAACCAAAAAAAGAATAGTTAAACTTAAAAAAATAGAAATTTAAAAAAACATGTTTTTCAGCTCTTTTCAAAATGTGTCGGGTAGCCCCGCCCAGTTACAAAAATTGTGTTTTTTGGCTATTTTTTTAGGTGTAAATGAGAATGACCAATGTATTGACAGTAGATAAACCTCATTTATCATTTTTATCGCAAAATTATTTTATTTATTACATATTTATATACTTTTAGTGAATTCTGTCATTTAATAACAACAAATGTCATACTTTTTATCATTATTAATGTATATTAGTATATTATAATATTAATATATATTTATATTAAATATTTAACGAAAATAATTTAATTTAAGTAACAATAATTAATAACTATAGTTGATTTTCAATATAAACTTATTTGGTTGATCTCTTCTTATAAACTTAATATTAAATACTTCTTATAAAATTACAAATTCACTTTGCATTTTGATTGCATTCAAATGCTTCTGTAGATCGATTCGTTCATTAATAAGTGAAAATAAATAAGTAAGCAAATAGCTTATCATAATATTTATGATTTCTTGATATTAAATTTAATTTGGATATATCAATTACATTTTAAAATACTTAATTTTTCATTTTTAAATATATAAATTTATGTTTCATATAATATTAAAACATATTTGTTGTTAAAAATGCATATAACATTCAAATTTGAAGCAATAAAATAATAATCTTTGCAACCGTACATTTATCGACGAAATAAAATTGGGCGGTGATACCCAACATTCATGTGAGCGGGGCTACCCGAAATCCAATTTTTTTGTAAATTTGTAATTACTCGAACAATTTTTTGCATACAAACTTCTTTCTTTTTTCAAATTAAACTTAAGACTACATACTTTAATGCTGTATGTATAGAAAAAATTATTTTTTAGTATTAAAATGAAGTTTAATCGAAACATTCAACCAATGTTTCTTAATTTCATGACTACTGTATTCAACATATTTTCAAAACTATTGTTTACCATGTTACCAGCTGCATAAATACTTGAAACTTTGAAAATAATCTCTTTTTAATATAACAATTAATGTCCGATGGCCCATTGACTTGAAAAAATATTCTATACATATGATATTGACAGTGGGTGGGGGGGGGTACCCGCTGGGCGGGGCTACCCGACTCTCCTATATATATATATATATATATATATATATATATATATATATATATATATATATATATATATATATATATATATATATATATATATATATATATATATATATATATATATATATATATATATATATATATATATATATATATATATATATATATATATATATATATATATATATCGGTCTCTATCGATCAAATTCATCTATCTCATCACTTTCGACATGACATCAAGTGTGAGATTATAAAATTTTATATTTAATTTATCTCACAAGAGATAAATTAAATGTCTGTCAACAATAGATAAATATAGTCATTGTTTATAAGAAAATAAGTTGAGATAAATACACAAAAAATCACTTAAAATTTCAATAACTTTTGAACAAATTAGAATTTTAATTAAATTTTATCTGACATTCATAAATAAAATGATCCTCTCTAAATTTCAACTCTGTAGTTACATCTCTGTAGGCTGCTGTGTGGACAGCATGGTATTTTTCTTTGTAAGTTTGAAAGTTAATAATATATTCTCGAACTGATAATCAAATTATAAATTTTTCGTTATTCTATCATTAATCCCTGTACATTTTTCTACCCACTTTTGTAATTTCAAGTTTCCAGTAAATGTTGCATTCGTTGAACAGCAGAACAAAATGTAAGGTAACAGACATCCACAACAACGGTAGCGGTAACATAGCTTGAGATTTTTTAGTATAAAAAGAAAATTCTTTAAATAAATCCATATACTCTTTAAATACAATTTATGAAACTATGCAACATGACGATTATATGTCCTTTACCCTTATTAGTATTCAAATTTACTGATTAGGAATAAATAATGCATTACAGAGCCATAACCGGTACAAATGCAATATAACAGAATACAGAATGGTGTTATTGTTCTTTTTAAATTTCAAAACAAAATTTATACCTATCTGAAGCTAAACACATTAAAAATACATGTGTTTAAAAAATTTGATTATAAAATATTTTAATTAATTGCAATATTTTTGTTGAATTTTCATGTGAATATTAATTGTACATTTATTCAATTTTGTACATTTATTCAATTGTACATTTATTCAAATTTATGGTTTATGGCCATATAGAAATTTACTAATTTGCTGAGTTCTAAATTGCAACAAACTATATTATCAGCAACACAATACCAAATAGGTTTAAAAGCTTTTAAAAGAACCAATAAAAATATACACTGTGGAATTTCTAACGCTTTTAAATTACTTTTATAGACATAATTTATAACTCAGATAGAAATTAACTCTTCGGTAAAGAGCTTCCTAGTTACAAAAATGATAAACGCCGGCCACTTTATTCAGGCGGTTACTCTAATTACCCAAGACATCTGATAAAAGATCCCACAAGAAATCTCAAGTAATTCATTTAATTTTACCTAAACCAGATGAACTATAAAAACGAAAACAACAAAAAGAACGAAGCTAAAATCCAGGAGAGGTAATTTAAAGAGAGAAAAAACATTCTCTGCTATTCTTTTTCGAACCTAATCAAAAGAAGGATTAATTTCCTGTTCTCCCTCAGTAAATAAACTTATCAAGATCTTTTATTTCAAGAGGCCATTTTAAGATAAAACTCCCAGGTTTCGTTCACGTTTCATTAGGATTCGAGATTAAGACAGCGGAGTGGCTGAATTTTAGATTTGAAGTTATTTATGCATTTGCTTGATTGAAAGTTTGGTAAGCACTCTTGTAGCTGAATAAGTAATCTTTACGATTCAGCAATTCTTACCTCTAGGTGAAGTTTATTTACCAAGAAAACAACAAACTGTAAAAAATAATTTGAAAGTAGTTAAGTGTCAGTAGGTTTCTGCTACATGTTTTGATGCATTGCTATATTATTTTATTTGTGTGTCCACTGTAATAACTCCGCAATTTATTACAATAGACACACGAACTATTTTTTTACTGTAACACATATTCGATAGGTTAACTATATAAAATGTGCCAGAGCACATTCAGATTGTTCCATAATCACCACCCTTCATATATATTTTTGGAATGCTTGTCAAAAAAAAAGTCAAAAACTGTACGCATTGGCCTTACAAATTATAATTTAGATTAAAGAAAATTAAAGCGCTTACAAAATCTGACGAATTAATATCGACAAAAACGAAACTAAAATTTTATTTGGTCATCTGAGAAAGTGGAAGAATGATTATTAGTTGCATGTTATCTTTTTTATCAAGATCTTATCAGGATCTTTTATATCGAACTGCCATTTTAAGATAAAACTCCCAGGTTTCGTTAACGTTTCGTAAGGATTGGAGATTAAGTCAGCGGAGTGGCTGAATTTTAGATTTGGAGTGATTTATTTACTAGATTGAAAGTTTCGTAAGCACTCTTGTAGTTAAATAAGTAATCTTTATGATTCAGTAATTCTTTCCTCTGGGTGAAGTTTATTTGCTGAGAGAACAACATACTGTTAAAAATCAAAGAAAATAGTTTAAGGTCAACAGTTTTTGGGTACGTATTTTAATTGCTTCCATTGTTTTATTCGTGTATCCAAAGTAATAACTCCTAAACAAAGTAATAATAAAATATGTATTAAATAACTTTTTAAAATGAAACTGAATATATGCAGGATGCCAAATAATAACCACCCATAATATGAATTTTCAGTATCCTTTTAAAAGAAAGTAAATTAAAATATTATACTCATTGGGAGTGCAAAGCATTATTTAGGAAAAGGAATAATATTGTTCCGTACCTTATGAGGGAATATTTACTTCGTTAAATGAAAGTTGATGACCAGAAACAAATTCCAATTTTATCCAACAACCAACTCGTTTTGATCATTTTAAATCCAATTTCTCTGATAATAATTCATTATATTTTGATTAATTTTATTTTTTACATGAATATTAATTTGCGATTCTTGATACATGCAGTTTGCATGCTGATTTTTTGGAAAAAAATTCTAAAATATAAACTAAGAGTGCCTATTACGAAACGGCTTTCATATTTCAGATTACTTAGCATCATCCGAGTCAAATTTTTAATCCGCGTTTCAAACACTTTTTTTTCTTTTTGCTCAGTTTTATAACCTCTTTTCTTAGAGAAAACATGTTAAGTGAGGTGTGGTGAACTTATTTAAAATCAGCTTTAAAATGTACAGAAGTATCTGTTAATAACTTTTTTCTACGAAATTTCATTTTTCAATGACGAAATTTGTGCACTGAACTTAAAAATTATCATACAAAAATTTTTAAACCTGAAAAACTTATAACATTTTAAAAATACTATGTGTCATCAACACGTGATGTTTCCCTTTCTATTACGTAAGATCTCACTTTACTGTTAATGTAGCTTTTTCCATTTTTTAACATGCTACAACCTTTCGTAATAATTTTAATATTGCTAACCAGTTCTTACATTAGTCTCTATAATATCTTCTCAATTTTAATCATGTTACTTAAAGTTAATCCTAGAGTACGCCCAAGACATAGCTCGTTTACCTAAAATGCAAATTCCTCAATCAATCATTTTGCTAAGTAAAAGAGTTAACTGATAGCCCAGCTTAAATATATATTTTCGAACTTAGTTCAAAACCTAAACAAATTCCAGTTGTCAAGAGCGCTTGTCTCTAGCTTCAAATATCAACCAAGTAGAGGTAAATATTTACTAAGAAAACGAACTGTTAAAAGGCTCAGACCAACACGTGAAGCCCATCGTTTAAGGATCCACCAATAGAAAATTTGAAAGGCAATTTCACTTACATTAGCGCAAAACTACGAAAAATCAGCTACTTAAAGTAAAACTACGAAAATCCAGCAAGGATGTATCTTTTTTCAGGTATAAACAAGTCTTATGAACTCGATGAGCCACCCCTCAATAATCTCCCCTCCTCTTTGTCTGCTTTAACATTGAACTTAGTTTAAAGCACCGTTTGATCAGTTTACCTATGTTACATAACACCATTTGCATATAGCACAATTTCGTCTTTTGTGCCATTAAAACAAGCATTAATCCGTCTTTTGCGTCATTAAAACATACATTTAATTCAATTTAAACCCACCAACAGATACGAAGTGTTTGAAAAATAACCCTTGATTTTATAAATGAATTAAATAATAGTTGAAATATTCTTTTAATTTCTAATTATCTTGTTGCTTAATTAACTAATTATCTGGTTGCCTAATTAACTCATTATCTGGTTGCCTAATTAACTAAATATTCAATCTTAATTACCTGGCTACTAAAGCGGAGTGCTTTCTAAGCTCTACTTTCGTCAACAGATAATTTACTCCATTAAAGTTTTAATCCTTTGTCTACGAATTTTAAAAA
This sequence comes from Parasteatoda tepidariorum, assembly GCF_982258835.1. Classification (NCBI taxonomy): domain Eukaryota; kingdom Metazoa; phylum Arthropoda; class Arachnida; order Araneae; family Theridiidae; genus Parasteatoda; species Parasteatoda tepidariorum. The sequence goes on along the minus strand of NC_141762.1, from coordinate 36,789,547 downwards.
AAGATTTTTTTTTTGTCCCGTTTATTATTCAAAAGGACAAAATAGGTCACAAGGCAAATTTAGTATTTGGGATTTTTCTGACAATTTAGAGGCTGGGACATACATGTCCCGGCCGTACTTAATATGTCCTTTACATATGTCCTTTAGTAATTTTTAAACATTTGTTGGGACAAATGAGTCCCGTTAGTAGTCAAAGGGTTAAATTTGGAAGAAAAAGGCTAAAACAATATTTAAGAAAGTCTGGAGTCACATTTAAGTTGACACTTGGACAAATATATCAATTGAAATGTTTTGACTAGCAACTAAAAATATTCTTTTATAAATATTTTTAGTCATTAGCCTCAACTGTTAACGAAATTTGCAAGTATTTTTGAAAATTGGGAGAGAAATAGAAGAACGCAGAAAGCTGAAACCCGTAAATTTTTCACTCTCTTCTTTTTTCTTTCTTTAATTTATTTCTCAAATCATCGGTCATTTTAAGACACTCGGTACATGTGAAAACAAATAAATAAATAGCTTATCTCGATATTCAACATATCCTTTGCTTAAAGCTCCTAATTGCACTCCTCCTCAAAACTAATGTTCTTTGCTTTGACATTTAAATCAGAAAAGATATAAAGAAAATGTTGTATTGATTCCTGCTTTTCTAAGTTATTAGAAACAGAAATAAACATTTTTTTTTAAAGTATGCTATGCTAATCTAAATCTTTACTTGTTAAGGTGATGGGAAAAGATTTATGTTTACTTTGTAAGCTGTATTTACCTAAAGATGGAACGTAATATAAAAAGGTTTATGTATCTAATTTTTTTTTCTTTACGAAAATACCACTAGCGATGACGTAGTGCTACTGTAGAAACTTCATTCCATCAACATTAGTTGAAATGAATTTGCCAACGGCATAAACATTTCCTCTACTTTTCAATTCCGAAATTCCCTTAGCTACCGTACCTTTTAGAACTAGAAAACATTTTACTTAAATAAAAGAAAATCTTTACAGTTTAATTCCTTCTTTATTTTGAAAATGTTGGATTTTTGAAGGATTTTACATATTTACTCGCGTAATTTAGCTTTTACTACAGTTTATCTTCATCATTTTGTTTTCCAATTTTTAAAATTTATTATTTATTTTGCATATTAAATCTCTATATGTCTAAGTTAACTAATTGTATTTGCTTCTTATTTTTATGTGTGCTTTTGCTCCTGTAGGTAAAAAAATAAAGACTTTTTTTTACCATTGAAGTCAAAACTAATGTACTTAATTAATTTCTAATATTTCATCATAATTCCTTTTTTAATTCCATAGTATAACATTAATGAAACTAATTAATGGCATTTTTATTGGTATTTTGTTTAGTGTTAATAAAAACAGAAAGAAATTAAATTAAATTGTTTTATTTCATTTAAAACTAATTATATTTTTGCTAGTATTTATGAATTTTGCGTATATTTTTGTAATAAAAATACAAACAATTCATATATTTTAGTCAATTGTAAGATATACTTGTACTTGAATTGATAAACTTGATTTTATCCATTATATTTATAAATCCATAAGTTACAATAAACTCCTGTAATTTATTCATTATAATAAATTTATGGAAACAATTCTATTTTCAGCGCTTAGACACTGAGGACGGTTCTTGTTTATAGTACTGAAATTATAGTATTTCCATTTATGTACTTTTCTTTGTGCTTTGTGCTCCATTCATATTTTTTTGCTTAGTGTATGTACATAGCACAATGTATATCCTATTCTTTATTGAACAATTCATTTGTTTCAATTTGTTAAATTTACAAATACTATTAATAAGAATTCGAAATAAAATTTATCATTAAGAAAAGTATATTTTTATTAGAATGTATTAAAATATACTTTTCTTAATGATAAATTTTATTTTAATTCCTTAAAAATATAAATTCTAATAATAAAAATTGGAATTGATGCAATTGATCAGATTTGCTTCCGTAATAAAAAATTTATACCTAATTTTGTTTCTAAAAAAACTTTTCTAGAAATTTACTATTTAATGATAATGATTTTAATTGTAACAAAGTCAAATTCACAACAGCACAGCCTTATTTAAATATTCTAATTCTCAAACGTTCACCAATTCTTTCACTTTAATTTGTGTTACACAATATATTAATTAAATGTTTTTATCGTATAGCTATTATCACCTCGGAAGTACTTTGATTTCAATTTTAACTATTTTAAAGAAATGTCCGCGTTATTGCCAATGTTCTTTAGGTACTGAATTTTAATAATAATTTAAAATCTGTCCGGCAGCCATTAAATCACACAAAACACCGTAAGCATGAGTTAGGGACATTTCAGCATAGTTGGCAGCAGGAGTATTGAAATTATTTTCATCTTTGTCGTGCGATTAGATAGAAAACTCATCCCAATGCTGTACTACTTCCTCACGCACCCCTCGAGTCTTAACTCGAGACCGTATTATATATATATATATATATATATATATATATATATATATATATATATATATATATATATATATATATATATATATATATATATATATATATATATATATATATATATATATATATATATGTAATACAAAAATAATAAATACTTTTGTATTAATAAAAGAATTAAAACTCTTTCGTTTTCATAAAATGTCTTTGTTAAAGAATAAACGTCGAGAGATTCTATTTTGGGAAATCAAGGCTGAAAACATACCATTGAAATATAAATAGATTTATATTTCAAAGGAAGAGTTATTTATAGAATCGTGCCCTTTTTCAATTCCATATAAGGAAGCAGAAATGATTTTCCTTAATGCGTAAGCATACAAGGAATGTACGAATGTGCCTTTTTACTTCAAATCTAGGTTGGTATAAAACCTAAGAACGCATTGTTTTGCGTGTCCTTTTCATCATAATGTGATCCTGATAAGCTGTGCCGGAATTGTCCGGAGTCTTGTCCATTCCCCTCCCGTAGGGAGCTTGGACGTCAACTGTTAGCATTACCAGCCTACATTTAATAAACCTGTTTAGAACGTCTGATGGCTTATGACTGCAATTATTTCAAGCTAAATACAACACTAATAACAGGGTTGGAGCCCTGTTATTACAAGTCGGCAGCATAGTTGCTTGCTGAGGAAATCTTTGACCGGCTGTGACTGCTACGTTGAAATTTTCCATCAACCCCGGAGGAGAAAAAAATCGGCTGTGAAAAAAACGTTGAAGGAAGGAAGGATGGCGATTTTCCACCCGTACTACTGGTACCTCGTTGCGCCTGAAATGCTGGAGAGTGTCCCCTGAAACCAGTGAAAGTATCCCATCCGATGACCCTACAGTGTCCCATCCATCGAGTTCTGATGTTCATTAGTGCTCAAAAAGAAATTTCACTTTGGTTCAAAAATGAATTAGTCTCTTACAAGAATTGTTTTCTAAAAAAGGGAAAACAAAAGAGAATGTGCACGAATTTTAATCATGAATATTCATGAATTGCTACGATTTAAGTGCGCGAAAAAAAAAAAAAGTGATATATTTTGTGTCTCTCGTCAACGAAAAATGGATGAAGGTCAAATGAAAAGGATTGACTGTAGATATATTTTTTTTCCCTCTCTCATTTTTTTATCTGTCTCAATGTTATGCTTAAATATTTTAGTAATATTAGATATCAGTAGTAATCTAAATATTTTATTTTGAATAATGGAATAGAGTTAGATTGTATTTCTTGTGTTTATATATATTTTTTTATATATAATATTATGATATAGTATTGTATTTATCGTGCATCTAAAATGTTTTTAAAGGAAATAAATGTGATTCAAACGTCAATTAAATTAGTGACGGCAAACAAAATTAAGTTATTATTTAAACTTTTGTTTCCAAATGATTTTTCTAGATTAAACCGTAACAAAATTTTAAATTTTTCTGAATTTTCTTTTGAACCAAACGATGAAGAATTTTCAAACAAACTACAAGAAATTTGTAATACTTTCAATTTTTTGGACTTAGTCAAAATTTCAGACATTTTAAATATTTCCAGTGAAGGAAATAAAGATGAAATTGCCAAACACATCTTAACTTGTTTATGCGATTTCAATTTTTTAAAAAATTCTTTAGTAATTGAAAATCCCTCTGAAGATGAGGAGGAAACTAAACAATTTCAATGTAAACAAACTCAAACGGATTTTGAATCACATTTACCAATTAAAAATTGTGTAAGTCAATTTACACAAGCTAGTTTAAATACTAAAATGTATGTTGATAAAGAAATACAAACTCATGTTTATACTGATAAAGATATGGCATCCTATAGTCAAAATTCTAGTAATGATTTAAATAATAGAGAACCTGAAACTAAATTACTAGTTAATTTCGCTGATGTTGAAGCAGTTACTCCTATTTTTAAAGGAGACAAACACGAAAATATAAATTCTTGGTTTGAAAATTTTGAAACTCATGCTACCTTATTTAAATTGTCTGATATGCAAAAATTTTTATTTGCTAAAAGATGTTTGAAGGGAAATGCATTAACTTTAATTAGAAGTGAAACTCATTTAAATTCTTATGAAAAATTAAAAAATCTTTTGTTTGAAGAATTCGGACTTAGTTGTAATAGTGCAGAAGTACATGCAATGTTGCAAAAAAGAAAGCAAAGGTATAATGAAACACTTCAAGAATATTTCCTAAAAATGAAAGAAATTTCAACTCAAAGTGATATTGATGACTTAGCTCTAATCACTTACTTAATTCAGGGAATACCAAACCAAACAAATAATAAATCAATTCTTTATGGAGCCAATAATCTTTTTGAATTTAAACAAAAACTTAGAATTTATGAAAAAATTAAAAGTGACTTAGACAAAAATAAATTTCAAAATAATAAGGGACCATTTATGAAAAAAATGGAAAACCCAAAATATGACATAAAGTGCTATAAATGTAATGCACATAAAGCCCCGGCTTGTCCTAAAAATAAAAGTGTAACCCCGAATGTGACAAAACCCAAAATACATCATACTATACAGGAGAACCCATTGAATCAATGTAAATATTGCTCAAAGAAAGGACTTTTGAATCAATTTCACGTGGGCTCCTCGTGTGTAAACAACCCTAGCAATGTTGTTGAAATGAACGTTCAAAATATGACAAATAATCAATAGCAATTAATAATATCCGGATATAAAGTTGAAAATGGATATATAGTTAAAAATGAATACCTAAATGGAGGTAAAGTGGAAAATAAATACCTAAAGGGACGTCCAAAACAAAATAAAAATGAAAAAGTTAACAAAGAGATATTGTTGAATGTTGATACCGGGTCAACATTGAATGTAATACCAAAAGATTTGGTGTTAAAATTGAATATTCCTATTAAAAAATGTGAGGAATTAAATGTTACCCAAACGAAAGGTCAACTAACACTTAACAAAATTTGTGAGTTTCCCCTTAAATTAGGCAAAATTGTTAAGTCAGTTAAGTTTTTTGTAATTGATACTGATTTACCATATGCTTTACTTGGGTTGCAGACTTGCAAAGAGTTTTGTTTGTTTATTGATTGTGTCGGGCCAGTTGTTACTCAATTTGATAAGAGATTGATCACCTCTGCTAATTCTAACAGTGACAACTTATCTTTGCACATTAGACAACAAAATTCTCAAAATGTTAAAGTTAAAAATGTTGAAAAAATAAAAGTTGAAGATGTTTCAGTTAAAGTAAACATTGAAAAAAATAATGTAAAGGGTAACAAAAATAAAAGGAAAAGGACAAATAGGAAAAAGAAAAAATGTCCAAAATTTTCAAATGATTCGGAGATAGATCTAGGTAATGGATGCATACATTATCAGGTTAATATCGACGAAAAAATAAAAAATGAAAGCGAGATAGAAAATGTGGACTTAAAAGAAATTTTAAAAAGTTATGATGATATTTTTGCAAAACATAAACATGACGTAGGAGAAATTAGAATCGAACCGCAAAGAGTCAGGTTAACATCAGATTTACCTATATCTCTAAGGCCTTACAAAACATCCCCAAAACAACAACAGGAAATTGATTTACAAACAGAAGAATTGTTAAAAAATAACATTATAAAAGAAAGTTCATCCCCTTATGCTGCCCCTGTAACTTTAGTCTTTAAAAAAGATGAAAATAAAAAGAGTCGTTTATGTGTTGACTTTAGAAAATTAAATCAAATTACAAAAACTGATTCTGAACCTCTACCTTTAATACAGTCTTTAATTGAAAAATTATCTAATAGTTGTTATTATTCTAAAATAGATTTATCACAGGGATATCATCATGTTCGTATTCATCCTGATGACACTGAGAAATTAGCATTCGCTACTCACAATGGTCTATTTGAATACTTAAGATTACCTTTTGGCTGGAAGAATGCCCCGAGCATTTTTCAACGTACAATTCGTAGAATTTTAAATAAACATAAAATTAAATTTGCTACAAACTACTTTGATGATATCATTATATTTTCTAATTCTTATGATGAACATTTAACCCATCTTAAAAAGATTTTCGATATTTGTAAACAAGAAAACTTAAAGTTAAAACTTTCAAAATGTTCATTTTTGCAAAAACAAATAGAATTTTTAGGATATGAAATTAGCAATGGAATTGTGTTACCCGATAACCATAATATTGAGGTTATTAAAAAATTATTACCCCCTAAAAATGTAAAATCATTGCAAAGATTTCTTGGATCAATAAATGTTTACAATAAATTTATTGATAGTTATGCAAGTATTCGACATCCTTTAAATAACTTGTTAAAGAAAGATGTAAAATGGGTGTGGTCAGAAAAATGTCAACAATCTTTTGAACTTTTAAAAAATGCTATTATTTGTAAACCAATTTTGAAAATTTTTAATCCTAATCATGAATGTCATCTTTTTGTTGATGCATCGTTAGTTGGAATTGGTGCTGTGTTAAAACAGACAGATGAATGTGGTGTATTGCATCCTGTAGCTTTTCATTCTCGTTCCTGAAGGGACTATGAAAAAAACTATGCAATTACAGAACTTGAATGTCTTGCTATTGTAGATTCTTTAAATAAATTCCACCATTATCTTTTTGGCCAAAAATTCACCATACATACTGACCATGCTGCTTTAGTTTGGCTAAAAAATGTTAAAAATTTAAAAGGTAGATTATTTAGATGGTCATTATTGTTAAGTATGTATGAATATGATATTAAATACACAAAAGGTTCTACTAATTTTGAAGCAGATTGGCTTTCGAGAGATGCAACACATTCACTTGTCAAAATTAATTGTAACAATAATAATGTTCATGTTTCACATTTGTTAAAATTGGATGAAATTGTTGAAGCTCAAAGGAAAGATAACTTACAAGGTAATTTTGTTGATATCAATAATGTTTTATGTGTACGTAAGAAAAATTTTACTAAAATAGTTGTTCCATTTTCGTTGAGATTAAAAATTCTGCAAATTGCTCATAATAAATTTAATCATCCAGGAGTGCAAAAAATGATAAACTTGATAACCCCTGTTTATTATTGGAATAACATAACTTCAGATATAGCAAAATTTTGTAGACATTGTCATACGTGCCAATTAAATAAAAAACCGCGACAAAAAAGATTTGGATTATTACAATCCTTACCCCCTGTTAATCAGTCATTTGACTTGCTAGCAATAGATAGTGTTGGTGGATTGAATTACTATAATTCAACAAAAAAATATTTAACTTTAATTATTGACCACCTCACAAGATACATTTGGGCTTTTACATCAAAATCCATTAGCTCAGAAACCTATACAAATTTTTTACATCAAATTTTTCAAAATCAAATTCCTAAATCCTTGTTGAGTGATAGAAACGCTGCCTTTACTTCTTCTCATTTTAAAAAATTTTTGAAGCATAATAAAATTCAACAATTATTGACAACTGCACATCATCCGCAGTCTAATGGCAAGGTAGAACGCCTTGGTCAAACAATAATTACGAGTTTAAAATGTAAAATCAATGAAAAACCTACTAAAACTCCCTGGCCTACTTTGTTAAAAGATATAGTTAATACTTATAACTTAACTCCCCATTCTGTAACAAAATTTCCACCTGCATACCTCATGCATGGTAGACTCCCATATGAAAATCCTTTAAAGGAAGAATTCTATCCACCTGTTGCGGAAGCTAAAAAAATAGCAATTCAAAGAACCAAAGAATATCATGAAAGAAATAAAATCTATTATGATGCTAGATTTTTAGATATAGATTTTAAAACGGATGAATTAGTTATGTTTGAAGAATTTACTTATCCTAATACGAGGAAGTTGTCACCTCCTTTTAGTGAACCGTATAAAATTCTTCAAAAAATTTCAGAAACTAATTACAAAATAAACAAAAAGAATAATTTAAGTAAACAAAATTTTGAAATAGTACATGTATCAAAGCTTAGGAAATATCACAACCCACAAATGTTGAAATTAAATCATGAATAAATGACACTTGTTGTCCAGTTCGTTTTGCATAAAAATTTTGTATATTTTTGTGTGAAAAATTTTTTTGAAAATTTTAGTAGATTAGTTATGTAAATATTTCATTTTTCTTTCTGTTTAGTTACTAAATAGATAAATTGCATAATCATGTTTTTCATATTTTTGTCATTGTAAATAATATTTTTTCTTCTCATAATTGAAAAGATGTTGTTTGTAGTAGGGAAAAAGGAACAATCGTACCAACCTAAAAATTTTAAATTTAAAGTATTCTAAATTTTTTTTATTTTGGCTCACCAAAAATTTTTTTTGGGGGGGATGTAATGCAAAAATAATAAATACTTTTGTATTAATAAAAGAATTAAAACTCTTTCGTTTTCATAAAATGTCTTTGTTAAAGAATAAACGTCGAGAGATTCTATTTTGGGAAATCAAGGCTGAAAACATACCATTGAAATATAAATAGATTTATATTTCAAAGGAAGAGTTATTTATAGAATCGTGCCCTTTTTCAATTCCATATAAGGAAGCAGAAATGATTTTCCTTAATGCGTAAGGATTCAAGGAATGTACGAATGTGCCTTTTTACTTCAAATCTAGGTTGGTATAAAACCTAAGAACGCATTGTTTTGCGTGTCCTTTTCATCATAATGTGATCCTGATAAGCTGTGCCGGAATTGTCCGGAGTCTTGTCCATTCCCCTCCCGTAGGGAGCTTGGACGTCAACTGTTAGCATTACCAGCCTACATTTAATAAACCTGTTTAGAACGTCTGATGGCTTATGACTGCAATTATTTCAAGCTAAATACAACACTAATAACAGGGTTGGAGCCCTGTTATTACATATATATATATATATATATATATATATATATATATATATATATATATATATATATATATATATATATATATATATATACACTGGTTATCATAAATTAAGGAAAATTCACAAAAATCGCGATAACTCAAGAAATTACACATGGAATTTTATGAAACTTACCCACAATATACAACACATAGTAAGGTATTAAACAACATAAAAAGAAATTATCAGACATTAATAGTAGTATAGAAATTAGCACATGTATAAAATAAACAAATTGGAAGTATCGGTTTGCAATAGAAAAAGTACCTTTAATATGGAATATGATTGCCTCTAGAAGCAATACAGCACAAACAGCGATGTGTGATGCTTTCAATTATGCGGTCTATCAGTTCAATAGGAAGTGAGAGCCATTGCTCTTGTAAAGCAGTTGCAAGCGTGGCAAGGGTCTGAGGGGGCGGATTGATGGCAGATACACGCCTCCCTAGAGCATCCCAAACGTGCTCGATAGGATTCAAGTCCGGGGATCGAGCTGGCCACTCCATGCGAGTAATTGTTTCCTGTTGAAGATAATCATCAACAATGCGAGCTCTGTGTGGTCTTGCATTATCGTCCTGTAACAGGAAGCAATCACCAATTGCCCCGGCATATGGGCGCACATAAGCATCAAGGATGTTGTCTCGATAAACCTGAGCATTCACGGTTCCCCTTGGAAAGACATGGAGGTATGTGCGCCCTCCTAAGGATATGCCTCCCCAAACACAGACACTGCCTCTTCCGTATGCATCTCTTTCACGGATGTTTGATGGATGATAACGGGTCCCAGGTTCTCTCCATATCAAATAACGTCTACTGTCACTTTCTAGACTAAACCTGGACTCATCCGTAAAGAGAACAGACCTCCATTGATCTGACGTCCAGTGGACATGTTGTCGGGCCCACTGCAAACGGTCTCTCCTGTGGCGTGATGTGAGCGGCACGCAAATGGCTGGTCGTCTCGCATACAGACCACCTTCGTGGAGCCTTCTGCGCACAGTTGACGTTGACACCAACCTTCCGGTGGCTGCAGCAAGAGAGGATCTAAGATGTGTCGGAGTAGCGGTTCTATTCCTGCGTGCACTTAATGTCAAATATCGGTCATCGGCACTGGTCGTAACAGTTGGCCGTCCTTGACTGAACCTCCTAGATGCCGAATCTGTGGTTTGAAATTGCCTCCAAAGTCTATGAACCACAGATGGACTCACATTTAGCCATCTGGCCACTTCTGATTGACTCTGCCCTGCCTCTAGTCTCCCGATGGCTCTCCATCGTAGTTCTTCAGGCAAATGATGCCTAGAGGTCATTATTACGAATTGGCTATCTCAGATTTTCAATGTCGCAATCACAGTAAAATTTGTGTGCTTTCTCTCAAACTTGGACTTTTATGCTCCAGGCAGATGACGTAAGCCGAGTGCAGCGCCACTAATTTGCATATTGCAATTTTACTCAGCTACTCTTAGTGGACAACATATGCAAATTTTGCACGGTTTGGCTTACTTTTGAAAGAGTTATCGCTATTTTTGTGATTTTTCCTTAATTTATGATAACCAGTGTATATATATATATATATATATATATATATATATATATATGTTTAAAATGAAGAATAAAACAAAGAAAAATAATAGACAAATAAAAAAAAGGGGGGGGGGGAATAATAAGTTAAAAAATAACAAACAACAGTTTAAGGAGAAAAAAAAGGGGGGGAATTTTATTTAAAAAACCGGGGGAAAAAAATATAATCTTTTCTTCAGCTCACACGATTATATCCGCAAAACAGAGTGCTATCTGATATTGTATCAATAAAGCCGAAGCAAAATATATTAATACAATAGTGTGAGGAGCACTCAAAAAAATTTTTAAAAATAACAGCAAATAAAATAGATCACAAAAAGTAAAAATAAGTAACATGTAAAAACAGAAAATAAAATTAAAGAAAAAAACATTAAAAAGGGGACTATAAAGCGAGTAGCAAAATCAGATCAAAAGCACTCTGTTTTACGGATATAATCGTGTGGGCTAAAATTCCCCCTTTTTTTCCCCTTAAACTGTTGTTTGTTATTTTTTTACTTATTATTCCCCCCCCCCTTTTTTTTTAATTTGCCTATTATTTTTCTTTGTTTTATTCTTCATTTTGAACATATCTAATGAGTTCTGTTTACTTGCAGCTTAAGCGCATTAAATGATACTTATTGTTTTTCTTAACTTTCTTCGTGTTTTCTTGTATTTATTTATTTACTAGCCGCCTAAGGCGGCCAGTTGTCCGCCACGCTGAAGGTTTTCACAAATAAAGTTTTTTAAAACATAGCAGGAAATCTGAAGATTAGTGGACAATTAAAGTGTTCCTGTCCAGCAATTTTGTCTTCATATCCAGTTCTGCTGCAAATGTATTATAGCTCTTGAGGATGTTTGAAATTATATTCGCGATCGCAACGCTCGAGTACGCCGTCTAGCGGGAGCCTGTAAATATCGGACATTAATTTATCACGTTTTCATTTAGTTCCATCAAAGTCATTGACTGAATCAGACGCCATTTTTTAGCAGCAAATAAGAAACAAAATTTCCCTAAGGAAAAGGCCGAAGAACTTGAAAAAAATCTCCAGAATATTAGTAAATCTTTCAGGAACAGAACACGCCAAACATTTGAAGAAAAATTCCTCAATAATTTTTAATTTCTATTATCAACAAACTTGCAACTGATGACTTCCGATTTCGGATACTGTTACAGATGTGTGTATTAAGGTAAAATGCATTTCTTCTGTCTTCAATTCATTACGAATTAAAGTGAAGTCAACATTGCTTTCGTCATTCCAGTGAATAAATATGAATTCAGAACATACAGAATTGTAATAGTTATAGCATATTCTTCTTCGTTATAGAATAGTATATATTTCTGTATCCATATAATTCGGAAAACAACAATAAAAAATTATCCAAGTTACTTGAAATAGTGCCATTTGTGCTGATTCTTAATTAATTTAAATCGTTTTCTTGGTAAGTTTTTTTTAATTTTGAAAGAATAAGTTCAACTAGAATTCAGCTATTCTGTTTTTAGCTACATATTCAAATTCATATCAATTATAAAATTTTGCTGTGTAGTATGTTATCTAAAAGTAATGAAGGTATAAACTATGTATCTATTATTTGAGAATAAAGTTTTCAAACAAGGAACTTATCATTTTGGAATTCTCCGGGAATCATAAATCAGGTAAGTGCAATGATTTTTACAATAAAAAATTTGCTTGTAAATATTTTTTTTTCATTTGATGATGGTTCTCTACAGAATGGTTTTTTACGTCTGATTAAGAACTATAAGAATAATAAAAAAAAGAAACAATATGAAAGTTTTTATTTCAATGTTAATAATTCTTAAAATCGTTTTTTTTTATCCAAAGAATTCTTTATTTTCCGTTTTTTAGTTTATAATTTTTTGATAAAAATTGTTCTCAAAATACTTTTGAAAAATTAAATGGTATAACATTATGTGTTTATGTATACTTCTTGTATATTCCAATGTTTGAAATAATATGATTCAGAAAAGTATGGAATAAAAATTCGGTACTTACGACGTATTAACGCCACCGCCGCTACAGATTTGGCGGTTTTTAAGTGCCGCCAATCTACACTTAAAATTTTTGCGACAGTTCATAAAATAAAACACTTTATTTAAAATCAAAATAGTTAATTGGATTTCAGTGGAAAATGAGCCGATATAGAGTTTAGCATAGATTCAAAACAATCATATCGCCATATGAACTCTGATGAATAAGATTCCAAATGAAATAACATTTCCAAAACGTACGTTTGCCAAGATAAAGTTTTATGTTGTGGGAATTGGTACATTTTCGTTTTTTCGGTAAAATATTTCCCTCCTGAAAAAATAAAATTGCATCTTGTTTTGTTTTTGGCAAATCCCAAAGACGAATATTCGTAGCACTAAAAATGGCAACAAAAAAGAATTGCTTTTTTGTTTTTGTTTCGTCAGCATTCTTTATTTTACGTTTCTTAGTTTCTAAATAATGATTTTTATTGAAACTTGAAATTTTTTGATAAAAATTGTTGTCAAAAAACGTTGTTTACAAAATTAAATTTCATAAAATGAGGCTTATGTATACTTTTTGTTAATTTTAATTTTTGAACTAATATGATTCTTAAAACTATAGAATGTAAAGTTTAAATGGGCCTTTCATGTTATATCATTAAATTTAGTAATACTATTTCTCGGGCATTAGGTTTTAACTCTTATAAGAATATACATATTTTTTTCTGTTAATGTACAAATATTTTTCCGATGTGTTTTGGATGTTCCTTCTCTAATAAAAAGAGATACCATTTTGTTTTCGGTTGTACAAGAAAGAAGATCAAGCATTTTTCTTTTTTAAATTTAATAAGCCACATTAAAGAAGGAACGTTGCAATGCTACACGCCACATTAACGACGTCTCCAGAGTAACTGAATGACGGTTCATATGGAAATCGCAGGTAAGCGTCTCATACAACAACGCCCCCTATAGTTCGTTGCGATCGCGAATAGCTACAGCGTTTAAGAAAAAAAAACTAAAATGCTAAATACATGAAAAGAACACGAAAACGAATAAATTTTTTATGGTATCAATTTCTATTTCTATATAATTTTTTATGGTATCAAATTCTATTTCTATATCTGTTACGTCAAGCACTCAGGTATTATAATTTGATCTAGTTGTGCTTGTATAATTTTGATCTAGTTGCGCTTTCTACGTCATTTTGTTAACATAGTTTGGTTTGTTATTTAACATCGTTTGGTTTGTTATTTCTAAGTTAACTTTCAAAAAATTGGCTGGCATCAGCATTTTTATTCTTTAAGTTGTTTATTTTTTCTTTTGGAATTCGCTCCTTTTTAGCGAAATGTTTTTCAACCTAATCGAATTCTTTGCCGACTGTTCTCTGTATATATAAAGAAAATAAAGTAAATATTTTTAAAGTGTTGTGAAAAGAATTTTTAGTTGTACAAAGTACTACAATATCGCTATAAAAATTATCGTCTTCGCTTCAGAAAAAAAAATAGAGCGTGGAAAGAAGAAGAAAAACTTATTATAACAATTATGAACAGCGACAAATATATCAAAGCGAAGCGTTCTATTTACGTATCGAATATGTTGCCACATTTTTAATACGAAAGTTAAACTTTTCTCCACTTTAATAAATGTAAACTAATGCGAACTTTACAATTAAATTATTAATTCCTTCGTATATTATTGGTTTAAGTTGTCGAAAATTAATATTTCAATTGTGAGGTTCGCATTAGCATACATTTATAAGAGTGGGGAAAAGTATATGCATTTTTTAATAATTTATTGAATATGGCTCTTTGAAGACGAAAAAGCAGACGAAAAGCATAGACTTACAAAATGACTGATAACTAAATAACTAATCAAAATTTTTGAAAAAGAAAAAAAATACTTCTTCATTATGTGAAAACACAATTATGGGCCGAGTTTCGTGCCCGGGCGAGGCTTCTGGGGCGATATATTGTGATTACAGACACACACACACACTCAGCCGCGTTTATTATTATGTACAGATTATTATTATGTATATATATATATATATATATATATATATATATATATATATATATATATATATATATATATATATATATATATATATATATATATATATATATATATATATATATATATATATATAATAGTGTTTGTAGAGGTTGTTTCAACTTCCGGTAGAAGATTCAGGTAGAAGAATTTCTGCTGGTGTAAACTAAACACTGTTCATCCATATATAATAATTTCCCAAGGAACTTTTTTTTATATCTTCATCTGATATTTTTAAATGTGATGAGCACATTTTTTCGCAAAAACACTACTCAAAGATTGAATTCAGAACAACTGAGTATTCGAAGTACATACAAACAAACCCGGAACGTCCAGAAAAGGAAATAGTTACTTCAATGCTACGACGTTAGAAGAGGAGGACCTCAAGACTTCCGGTAGGGTTTATTTTCATAGATTCGACTCTACTTAAATTATTACTAAAGACAACCTAACAAAATAAATATCTTTTGTGTTACCAATCGATAAAGAAACACCGAATTTATGGTGCCAAATAAGAGAAATATAAATATCGATTATTACAAAACATAAAGGTAGAACAATTTAAAAAGAAGAGGAAATACCAAGTTTACTAATTTGTAAATCTTTTTAAACCAATTTATTTACATTATAATTTATGATCAATTGTAAACACCACACACGCTAAAAATATCAGTCGTAAAATGCTCTTACAAAGCTTACCACATATACATTTAAACCTTTCTTCAAAATGCATGCAATGATTTTCTAAAACAATTAACTTCCAATCGCCATCCTTATCAATCGCCATCCTTAATTGGAAAAAGATAGCTACAACTAACTTCTCTTTCTTTAATTTATGAGGTAAAAATTAAATTTTACAACACTCTTATTTGACAACCAACATCCCATCCCATGAAAGACATGTTTAATAATTTATAAGTATCTTACGCAAGTTGGGATCCATCTTTCAAAATTTCTTATCCCTTTATACATTTTTGATCTTCCAGACAAATTTTATTAAATCATAATTGTTAGAAAGTAATTAAACAAAATACGCTAAACATCGAATCTATTTTCAAATAAATCTTATTCTTTACCGACGGTTAAATTTAATGTATCCCAAGGTGGAGAATTTATAAAACTTATTTAGAAAATTTTCCATTCACCGAGACTATTGATCAAATTTTCACACTCAGGAGATCAATTTTCCTTTACAAAACTTTCATTAAGAAGAATGTTTCATAATTTGATTTAGACTTCGTTCTATTAACATTAAGAATGATTTAGGAGATTCTGTTTAAATTATTAAAGATATGCAAATAGTGACAGTTGATTCTAATATGAAAGGAAATCGAGAGGACAGAAAGTTTCGAATTTAATTCTCAAACCATTGAAGGATTTGATTAAATTTGACAATAAGTAGTATGAATTACATTTAATAATATCATTTCCTTGAATAGGATATAATTGTTGGAAAGTAAAGAGTGTTAGTTACGCCGATATTTTTAGAGTTTTAATTTTAATTTTATTTTTCAATTTTCTAAAACGAATAAGTAAACTTAAATTTTTCAAAGAGGTTCACACTGAGGTATCAGGTAGTTACCTTAGTTTGTGCTCGACTTCAAATTTAGTGAAATATAAAACATTTTCATAAAATATAGTATTTATTCTTTAGTAACTTACACTATTAGAATTTTCATTCTAAAATTACAGAAGAATAACTGGAAGCAGCCTGTTCATCTGATTAACCGTAAAGTTTACGGCAAAGATCACTTTTTACCTTTACGGTTTTGTAACCGTGTACATCTAGTATGGTTAAAAAAAACATGAATACAAAAATATACAGTTTTTTTAACTCTTTACGGCTCGTGTAGTTCCAAAATCCTTAAGAGCAAAAAATAAATTTAACTGGACATCGAAGCGAGGCTTTTCATTAGGCAATGAGAATTGGAGTTAGGTTGTAGTTGTATTATGTTTTATCAAATGAGCTGTGGAATGTAGTTTATTTAATATATCTGAGTTTTTATCCCTATCTTGAGATATGAGAAATACTAGACTCTTTTTTTTTTGTGTTATGTAAATTGATGATGCTGTCATTTATGCTAGAGAGAGAGTATTGTATTATAATAGTCCAGGGTCATAAATAGATAAATGCAGGACGCTCAAAACTCTTCATGTGTTGAAGGGAAAGGAGGAATAATTGTAGAGTCAAAGCTGGGACTCGAACCCCCGTTCTACCGGTCATGTGATTGACAGCTTACCTCTCTCAGCTATAACATGTACCCAGCTGCAAGGAACTAAGTGGCTTCATTAGGTGAGCCAAGTTGGTGCTATAAAATCCCGGTTGTTTAACCGTATTAAATGTAAGCAGTTAATAAACTGTTTTTCTCTCAGTTAACAGCTTGATTACCATCTTATTTATAGTTATTTGACTGTTTTGTTTGAATATGGTAAAATAACAGATAAATTAATATTTAACCATATTTTCCGAGAACTTTCTAACAAATTAAGGAATGTTTCATAACTGATTTTACTTTTATAATTGTTTTTTCAACGTTTTATACCTTTTTATAATTCATTTTTGTCCAAAAATTTCGAGTTTTTTCTTTCAAGAAACTAATTGAACAACTTTTATCTTCTACATTGGTATTTATATCTTCTATATTGGTATTTTTCTTTTCATTCAATCTATTTTACTGAGCACAGAATTGATTAGATCATGTCATTATAGAGGGTTTCCTCTTTTAACTAGTTACATTGTCGAAAATCTAAGATAATAAGTCAAAGTGTATGATATAAAATGTATATAAAGTAATAAGTTAAACGTATTGAACCATAATATCCTTCTAAATTACTGCAACCTTAATATGGTGATAAACTGAACCGTAGAAGGTTCAATCAGTAGATAATAAGTTAAAAGATATTAAAAAAAAAAACTTTTTTATATTGGGTACTTGCACTTCAAGAAGAAGAAGACAACCAATACCCACTCATTAGATCTATGACGTCACATAGACCTAAGACCAGCTAAACCTTATCAGCAATACGGATTATTAAAGTTAAGTTTCTCTAAATTACTTAAAATGTTAATTAACGTTAAGTTAGTTAAAAAAAAAATAGCCGTATAGCACATCGAATTTGTTGAAATATAATTCTTTCTCGTCTTACTTTTACTTAACTTGGATTTATTACTTGTTTACGTATATTATCGTAACCGTGATACATTTTTGTTTTGCGTACCTGGCAACTTCGATGCATAATTAGTTTGTTTATGTTCTACATGGCTTCGTCTTTCTTTGTGTTTAATCTTCGTGTAAATATCTATATGGTCGTGGAATTGAAATCTTTGTGAAAGAATATAGACTGTGTTACATAAGAGAATTGGTACTTGACAGGCTTCACTTTCTCGAAATATAATGTAAAAGTCACTTACTAACGTAAGCAAATGCCACGTTTCAATAACCAATCAGGATGAAGATACCCTCACTACGTCACTTGCAGGTATCTCATTGAGAAAATGCAGACAAGCCTGAAATGTACAACAGTTATGACAAAACAATTTGCTCGTCTGTTCATCACTAGGTAGCTGTACGAAAAGCAATGATAAAAGTTGAACTGTTAAATTCGTAGTTGAAGATATCCTGCTGGTCACTCTGTAGCCAGCAGGAATGAAACAATAGAGTTGAAATTTAACTTACTGAATCGACTCTTTATAGTTTAGTCTTATTATGGGCTTTTTTGAATTTCCAAATTGCTCGGAAGCTATTGCAATTTTATGTACTTGTTTCGCGAATTTTTCTTAATCTTTTGCTTTTCATAACTTTCATTCTGTTTCATTCTGTTTTACACATTTCTTTCTGCTTTACTAAAAAAAAACTATAAGACTTGAAACTAGAAATTGCGAAATTGTGTAGAAAATTGTACAAGGAATATTGCGAAAGGTGAAAAATTAACATTTTATAACTAGTTAAATTTGTAGTAAAAGCTACCTTGCGGGACAACTTACAACCAAAAGATAAACTACTGCAAAATATAAATTTGACTAACTGAAAGGGCTATTTTTGTTTGAAACTTAATGCAATTTTTTTAACTCAAATTTGAAATTTTAAATGCTTTTCCGCATATTTTTTCTAAGTTTTTTTTTTTGTTTAAGTAACTATCAATTATTCATTATTGTAGGAAAATTTATTTATCGCTCTCGAGACCTTTATTTTAGACTAGCTAGAATTAAAATCGAAAATAACAAACAAAAAGAAGAAGAAATTTAGCTATTACCAGATATAATTCTCAACATTTATATCGAAATTTTTTAAAATATAAATTATAAAAGACTTTACCAAAGAGAGATATAAAAAAACCTCTACAATAAAGGTTTAAGTCTTGTTAATGAACAAAATTGCTTCACACTAGTGTTATAGAGTCGCTATCTGTAGTCCCAGGTGATAAATTTCTTTCCAAATACAGATGATCACTTAAATCCAAGTAACCTTTCAGTCCGTTATGATTAACATATTAAGAAAAAGAATTCTTTCATAAAAATATATTAATTAAACTTATTATATTAACAAAATATTCTTAATTTTTGTGAAAAGAAAAAATACTGTCTTAGGAGAGAGAAAAACAATAATGAATAAGTTATTAAATAAGTTAAGTATTTCATATTCTCAAAACTTTATGTGTATTATTTAAGAGAACGCAAATAAAACAAATGCTCGAAGTTATTCTTTTGAAAGACAGTTAAAATGGTAAAAATGGACTTTTATGAAACATAGTGTAGGAAATATAACTTCAAAAAAATGCATCATTTGGCCATTTGAACTACGAGAAATAAAATGTATTATGTTCCAGATGAAAAAGCTCACTTCGTAGAAGTGCATATGAATTCAATAAATAATGACATCCATTTTTCGGATAAACTACCATCTCTACTAGAAGGACTTTAAATTGCTTTAAAATATTTCATGCTGTAAGAACACTTTAAGTAAAATACTAAATAGAGAATTTATCATTTTTATTTTATTGATAAATGCATTCTATGAAAAGAAACCATCTATAATGAAAACTTATCGAGATGCAATGGAAACATTTTTCAATTTGGAAAGTTTTTTACAAACGACTTTTGCATTGAAAAATAGGCATTTGTCTGAGGCTGTGAAAGCAAAAAATTGGTATACAAAAACTGAAAACATATTAGTTATAAAATTTCTCAATATATTTATAATCAATGAACAATATTCTTATTAATTTAATTCTTAATACTTAAAACATGAAAACCAATTTTTGCAATGAAACTTTCGAAGCATAAATTTTGAACGTTTAAAACTGGGCAATCTAAATATTTTTTATTTAATTCGAACAAAATTGCATTGATTTATTTTTTTTAATTTAATGGTCATCAAAAATATTTCGAATTTAGCTGCTTTAATTCAAGTTATGACAAACTTCTGAATTTCATTATTTTTCGATGAAATAATTTCTAAGAAATATTATTCTTAATTAGCTTAATAATTGAAATGAATCTCTTTTTTCACTTTATCCGTTTTTTATCAATTTCTAAAAATATGAAATTCAATTTAAAAATAAATGTTTTAGAGAAAAATAGATCCTCTTTAGATGTGATATTTTTTAATGTATTATTTCATCAAAAATACCCAAACTGTATGTAATGCTGCTAATTTTTATGAAGAGGGGTGCTTTTAAATAGATAATTTTTCTGATTTGTTTTTACTCTTCTACATGTTTTTTACCAGCATTTCGGTGTATTAATAAAAAACAAATTAAAAAAGTCTAATCTTTGTACTATCTTGTTTCATATTTTTCTAAAACACGCTGTTGGCCTGCTGAAGACTTGTTCAACATTAAGTTGCTTTTAAGATGTGATAGTTTCAATGTATTATTTCCATCAAAAATATCGAAATTCTAAAGGATTCAAGCACTGTTTTTTATAAGGAGTGCTGATTTTATTAATGAAAAGTGCATTCAGAGCTAAAATATATGTATTAAAAGAAAACTCGATTACACTTCGATTAATCGATGTTATATATCCTTAAACTCCTATACAAAGTCTCCTGACAGTTAAATCTATTTAATAGTTGGTGAGAAATAATATTTTAAGAAAACGCTATAAATCTATGTTACATTATAAATTATAGAATGCCAACGTTAAGAACTTTATAATGAAAACTTTCGCTAAAGTTTCTCGCTCAACTTCCTAGCTCTCCAACAAAAAAAAAGAAAAGAAATGCCATGGTAACTCTTTTATTTAAATCCTATAGCTATAAATATTGGCAAAGGTATCCGTATAATAATGTCAAAACTTTGAAAAAACAGGATGACATAAAAAATTATATTTGAATGCAAAAGTCCGTTTTTATGTTCCATTTTTTTGAACTCATCTTCCTGGACTACCTTTCAGAGGCGTCTTTTTACCGAAACAGTGATATGTGACGAAGAATAATCCTATCCGCACATTTTTTGGCTCTTTATTTTACGACTGTCAATTTATCAAACGTATAGACTTTAAATTATGATTTTTCTTTTTTAGGACCGCCGCATGGCCGGAAAATTGGATTTGAGACGCTGAGAGGGAAGGAAAAAGTTCCCCTCGCTCTTTGATACATCAAAACGGGAAGGGAAAAAAAGAAAATCATATATTTGAAACTTGCTCAACTGAGCCACACTAGCATAAGTATAACAGTGATGGAAGATTTCTAATACAATTTTAAATTCAAAAGAAGTTATAGAAAAGTAGAAACAACTCAACGCAACTGTCAAAAAAAGGATAGAATTCTGATTCACTTATCGTCAATTCTGGATATACGCTGCGTGAACGGCAGCTGTCAAGGCAGGTGAAAAATTAGCTGATTGCGATACTCCGTTATCTGAAGTGAAGACAAATTCAAAAAAGCATAGAAAACTATTATTTTAAACTGAATAAATAAGTGTGAAGAAAAAAAATGAATGTCTTTATGCTAATATTTGACAACAAATAGATATTATAGTCTGCTTTTTTTTCTTTTTTAGCTTTTAGTTTGATCATAGAAGAATTCCCTTATCCTCAATTCTAGATATGCGCTACGTGAATGGCAGCTGTCAAGACAGGTGGAAAATTAGCTGATTGCGATACTCCGTTATCTGAAGTGTAGACAAATTCAAAAAAGCATAGAAAACTATTATTTTAAACTGAATAAATAAGTGTGAAGAAAAAAAATGAATGTCTTTATGCTAATATTTGACAACAAATAGATATTATAGTCTGCTTTTTTTTTCTTTTTTAGCTTTTAGTTTGATCATAGAAGAATTCCCTTATCCTCAATTCTAGATATGCGCTACGTGAATGGCAGCTGTCAAGGCAGGTGGAAAATTAGCTGATTGCGATACTCCGTTATCTGAAGTGTAGACAAATTCAAAAAAGCATAGAAAACTATTATTTTAAACTGAAAAAATAAGTGTGAAGAAAAAAAATGAATGTCTTTATGCTAATATTTGACAACAAATAGATATTATAGTCTGCTTTTTTTTCTTTTTTAGCTTTTAGTTTGATCATAGAAGAATTCCCTTATCCTCAATTCTAGATATGCGCTACGTGAATGGCAGCTGTCAAGGCAGGCGGAAAATTAGCTGATTGCGATACTCCGTTATCTGAAGTGTAGACAAATTCAAAAAAGCATAGAAAACTATTATTTTAAACTGAATAAATAAGTGTGAAGAAAAAAAATGAATGTCTTTAGGCTAATATTTGACAACAAATAGATATTATAGTCTGCTTTTTTTTTTCTTTTTAAGCTTTTAGTTTGATCATAGAAGAATTCCCTTATCCTCAATTCTAGATATACGCTACGTGAATGGCAGCTGTCAAGGCAGGTGAAAAATTAGCTGATTGCGGTACTGCATTATCTGAAGTGCAGACAAATTCAAAAAAGTATAGAAAACTACTATTTTAAACTGAATAGATGAATGGAAAAAAAAGTAATGAATGCCTTTATGTTAATATTTAATAACAAATGGATAACACTGTCTTTTTTTAAGCTTTCAGTTTGATGGCAGAAAATATTTATGGAATCGTTGCCTTTGGATTAAAAAAAAATTCTCAAGCAAGCATTAGAATGTTAGGATTTTCTCTTTAATTTATTTTTTATTTTTGTCCAGAATTAGTGTAATAGTTTAAAGTAGTTTTCATCAAAAGTTTTGATTAAAACTGAAAACGTATTTTCAATTGAACTGGCTTTCAGGAAAGCATTCAATCAAGTTTTTATTCGTTACTTTCGATTAAAAATAAATAGTAATCAATGCCTTATTTTGCAGTTAATTATTTCTTCAGAAAAATAATAAATATATTCAAAAAATCGTAATTTAAAAAACAAAAGGAGCTATTTCTTAGTCGCAATTCCTCAAAGAGGATGGATGAAGATAAACTTTGCATATTCAAAAACGTGGAGAAGCATATATTTTCGGGGTCAAAAACGAACTCCTAAATTTATTTGTCTATGACTGTCTTCAGTTTGATAACATATGCTATGAATATTTTTCCTCATTCTTTAAAATTCAGCCTTCATTTAAAGTATGTGTGTCATCTCTATCCCTATTGAGTCTATCCCAAATATCGATTTTTTATTAAAGTAAACTTTGAAACTTATCCTGACAACTAACTGTGATGTAACAACAAAAGTTATCTTTTTCCGTTTTATTCTTACATTTTATCTAATTCATTGTATTTCTTTATTTTTTAATATATTTATTGCATTTGTTTTTTTATACTCTTAATTTATTATAAATTTTACTTTATAAATACTGTAACTTTTTGCTTTGTAGTATCTTTTGTCTCGTTCGCCATCGTATTTTCTATTTTTCTTACTGCTTTACAGTTAGCAACTTGGTTTACTACACGCCTACAAAGATTTAAGTACAGTGCACCAAATAAAAAACAAACACTCTGAAGAACTTTTCATCTAATAATTGGATCATCACGCCATATGACTCAATCTAAATGGTTCAAAGGACTTATCTTAAATGTGCTAATTAATTAGTACTATATCCTTCATTAATTAGTTGCTATATCTTTCTTTCAAATATGCATACATTTCAGCAGATTCTTATAAAAGATTATGTATCTCTCAGTAGATATTAATGAAAAAATATTACAATTCCAGATTTGAATTTTTTCTATTATTAATTATTAAGAAATTAAATTTTTCTATCAAATTCTAAAACCTTTTTCTCTTTCTCTAAAATTTTAAATCTTTTTATACTAAGAAAGTCTAGTTTGTTTCTTCTAGAAAACTAGATTCTTTAAATTAAATCTCTAGACATTGGAGATACCTTTGAAGATTTAAAATTAAGCATATGACTAATTTTATGTAAGCGATATTTTAGGTTAATAAATCAAACACAAAATTGTACTTTTTCTGAATGAACATATTTTTTATTTGATGGATTTGGATTTTTGATCCCCAAAATAAGTAGGAGGGTAGCCACACTCGAAAAAATATAGTCTCGATAGTTTGGGCAGAAGAGGGGTCGAAAGTTTGCGCCACTTAATGTAAATTTCATAAATAAATTTTAAAAAGTTTCAGCATTTCACCCTACTTCCAGCACTAGTGAAGCTAATCTAAAAAATTTTGCACTCAATAATAAAGCTTGTTTATCCTAAAGTAATTCCTTTTCAGATCTATGTTTAAATTGAGAAAGTGGCCTTACAAATGACATTGCAGAGGATCAAAATTGTGATGGTTTGTCTGCGGATCAACCGCAAAGATATTTTCCAGACTGTCGCCAATAGCCCACTATTTCAGCTCTAGTGCTACGTTAATAAAATACCTACCTATAGTTTGTGTATGTAAAGAACTCCCCTATCCATTCGTCTCGAATAGTGGCGGTGACTATGGTTACGAGGTTTAACTTTTCGAAGAATGGGTGGGGCGTTGGGTTCTAATTTTAGACAGGTTTTGGGTCGAGTCTTTGAGAGAAAGGGAATCAGGGGAGAAAAAAGCTCCCCTCTTTAAAATGAGATATTTCTTGTTTCCATAGCAGCTGATAGCTTTAGACTTTATGACAAGGGCAGTTCTTTCTATAGGCAAACTATACCTACCTAAGTCAGTAAAGTAAGAGATCTCTCTATATAAAAGCATCAAACCGAAACACGTTGTATTATACTAGAAACAAAAGTTTGAAGGTCTGGAAAAGACAATTTTATGAGCATGGATTTTCGCTATTTCTAATCGGATTTCTCCTATTAACGTTGTAAAAATTTAAAACAACATAAATTTTAAAATAAAGTTTTATTTTGAATGAAATATAAAAATTTTGCGATTCTTACTACCCCTCTTCAAAAAAATTATAAACTATTTATAAACTTTATGAATGTTTCTTTTTTTTTTATTTTTAATTTGTACTTTGTAAGATAGGGAGAGAACTGGGTGGCTAGATTAAAAGAGACCCGTAAAACATTTATAAAACCTTTGTTATTGATAACTTGTATTTATTTAACTTATAGATTTCAATTATAACTTATACTTTCCAGACGGCTTTAACTTGTTTTGCGTCTCCAGTGATTGTGCTTAGAAAATCAGATCTACCCCCAAAAAAATATTTACTGTCTTCTACTTTCTGCTTGCAAACGTTTCCAGTAAAAATTTCAGGAGGAAAAAAATTAATGAAAACAAAATCTTTATTTTTTTTTTCTTAGTCATGAAGTTTAACAATACGAACATCTTAGTTTATCACGGATCGAACTATTTGCTTATAAAATATTCATAAACTCATCGACCTCTGTTTAACTTTGAAAGCAGGAGTAAAAATATTTATCATTTGCAAAGGAAGGGAGGGGACATAAACGTGGAAGCAACTCTTGCGTATACTGAAATAACATTATCATACTGAAATAATCGCAGCTGTTCGATGTTCACTTATCAATAAGGAAATAGATATTAACTTTCTTTTTCAGGAATCAAATACTGCAGTGAAGTAGGTTCTCTTTTTCGCCAAATCAAATAAAAAACATCCTTATCTAGTTTCTTTAACTTCAAGTATTATCGGCTGCATATTACTACTCTGGAATTTTATTATTTAATTTATCTGAAAATTGTGCTCCCTTTCAAAAATATACTTTTCTTAGGGTAAATAAATGTAAGAAAGGAAGAAATACAGAACGCTAAGAGGAACAAATAGCACCAACAAGAGAACAATTCCACAGTGTCTGCGATTAACCACGTGGCCTAGGCCTGGATGGCTCTTAAATTTTCCAAATAATTTATTCCTTTTTCTCTTTTAAGATATGTCTATTAGAACTGGGAGAAATTGAAATAAATATAAACTTAAATTTACTAAGTTCATGCCATAATTCTCTTTTATCATAAATCATTAAAAAGTATTTTGTAAATAAATATGATTTATATTAAGTCAAAAAGAAAAAGTATAACTCTAAATAACTTTAGTTCTGATACCAGAATTTGGTTTTAGTATTTAAATGGTTGGAATTAGATATGTGAATTAATTAATGTTGAATATCAAGTTACAAAAGTTGGACACAAAAAAGTACTTTCTCTCAATTAACAGACTTTTTTTTCGACAGGTTTTGATTTTTGACAGGTTTGTTTGGGAAAAGTAATTTTGTGCTTGATTTCGTGACCTAATTAATAGCAAGCACAAATTAATTAGCATGTATAAGATAAATTTTTTAACCATTTAGATTGGAACTTTGTACGGGAAAGTTAAGACAAAAGAAAGATCATAAGGACAAGAGTTAATTAGGGTGATATTTTTTTCACTGTACATTTGGCTCAAAAGTATGACTAGTGAAGCTCCAAATAGCTCTGCAGGTGCAGCCCGAAAAATTCTACATCGAACATTGCACTTGCGAATACAATTTTCCATGGAATAATTTGTATAATCTATGTGTATCCCTTCCGACTGAAAAAAAAAATTAGCAAATACATTTTTATTAATAGCTGTACGGACCAAAAGATTCAGAAAATAGAATTCCTTGCTTTTCATACAAGTCGTTTGAATCTCTTCCATATTTATATTCAGTTCACGTGTTCAGTAAAGGTACAAGCCAAATTAAATTTTTTGCTCTTCAGTATTTTCACGAAAAAAAATAAACATTAGATTGCATTGGCCGCATCGCTACTATAAAATATCCCCTATGGCGGGGTACTAAATTTCCACTCGTCGTTAGCAACAAAATATTTAGGACAGATAAGCGAATTTTATCGTGCTAAATATTGTGTTCAAAACTATCATGTTTTTTCCAGAGTTTTCTTCAGACAAATATTAAAAATGGTAAGAAAGAACAAGGAAATTAATAAAATCCACATAGATACGAAAATACATCACAAAAATGCTGAAATCTATGTCTTCAGATGTGATTAGCATCTCTGTATCATTTCAACATCTTGGGGTTTTTTTCCCAGATTAAAAATTCTTTAATACGCGATAAAAGATATAAAGAAACCCTTCATATAATTCAATTCAAATCTCTTTAGTAATCAAGTGAAGGTTATTTTATCAAAGTATACAGAATTCCCTTCACTAACAAGGACTCGGATGCTAGAGAAGTTTGGCAGTGAAGTGTGTTCAATGAGTTTTTGAAATTTGCTCCAAACGATAACATTTTGTTTTGTACTATTCTATTATTCTTAATTTCTACATTCTTTTATGGTTTGGATCATAAATATTTCTTTAAATTGTAACTCTTAAAGTTTAAAAAATGTTTACCTTTTTCATGTAAATAGAGACGAGTAAAATTTTAATTTGGCTAGTACCTTTAAAACTGAAATTCAACACCCTAACCTAAGATAACTGGGATATCGGACTAGCGCTAAGTATCTTCAAAAATTTCTGTTGTAGTGCATTTACGTCGCACTAGAACTGCACAATGCGCTATTTTGGCGACGGTCTGGGAAACATCCTTGAGGATGATACGAAGACATGCCATCACAATTTTGATGCTCTGCAAAGGGGATGGCATCCCTGTTTCGGGAGTCCAACGACCTGCACGCGAAGTCGAGCACTTTACGGTAGAACAGTTTAACGAGGACCAATGCCGCACACCCTCGGTCCGTACGCAGACTGGTTCAAGTGGTCACCCACCCGCACACTGACCGTAGCCAGTGAAGCTTGACTTCGGTGATCTGATGGGAATCATGTCTTAATGATCAGTCCACTGCGGGACTCAAAGTTTTCTATTTATGAAATGAAAACGCATGTTAGTTTCAGTTAGCTACGCCAAAGCAAGAATGCCTTTTTAACATTTCGCTGGTTCAAAGTTAAAACGACACTTCTGTCGTTTGAACGTTTTAACTTTAACGTTTCTGTCGTTTAAATTTTCTAAATTTAAAAAAAGAAAAAAAACATGTAGAAGTTTGTTCGGGAGGGGGCTACGAGTTTGACCCTTCGAGTTGGCCCCCTTCTGTCATGTTTTTTAGTTTCTCTAAGGTTGGTCTCTAAGTCGCCAAGATTTGGCGATTATTTTGGCATAAATCGCAATACTGAAATATTCCACACTTGATAAAATCTGTGATTTAATTTGTGATTTTTAAAAAAATCTCCTCAGCTCTTAATATCATTTTTAAGGATTTTTTTTTAAACTTAAAACAATGGATGTTTATTATCTATCCTTTTAAAAATGAATCTCTGTCTGTTTGTCTGTCCCTTATAGATTCCTAAACTATTTGACTGAGGGCAATGAAATTTTTCATACTGATTGTTCAAAGGGCGAAGTCACAGCCGACATTCGAACATTCCACTACGAACCGTTTGAAAAGGATAAGTGAAAAAAGAAATGAAATTTTCTGATTGGCTAAGCATTACCCATTATTTTTAAATTAAATTATGAAAATAGTATATTGCGCGAACTTGAATGTTAATGTATTATATTTTCTTGCCATGTCAGATAAACTCAATGAACAACATTAACGTAATAGCATAGGAAGACTACGCCACCAAATTAGTATTCCTAAAGTTATCTGAAACCTCACGTTTATTTTGTATAAAGTAATTTTTTTGAAACTGTTATGAAAAAAAAATAGGTATGTATTGAATCTCAAAATTAATGGGAAAGTGGTACTTATTCGTTTAGGAGAAACATAAAAAAATCGCCATACTATTTTTGACGCCAACGAAACTTAATAAATTTAAGTAAAAGATTCATATTAGAGTTTTAAAAAATCTATGTACTAAAAGACAAAATTTATGATGTAAAGGTTTTTACTCATTTAAGGAAATCGCAAAAATGCGTCATACAATTATTGACGCCAATAATGTTTAATTAATGTTAGTAATGTATTAATTGAAATTTTAAAAAATTATGTTCTAAAAAGCAAAGTTAATGGAAAAAAGATCTTATTTGTTTTAAAGAATATTATAAAACCGTTTTTCCCGTTATTGATTTGTAGTAATCTTCAAAATTCAACAGATAGCGATCCAATCATCAGTGGAGTACATAGCCTAAGGTGCACCCCCTGCAAGATTTATAAATGCGTCATACCTTAGACTTAACATATTTTTTTTTTAAATTATAATATAAAGCAGAAACACTAAGAAGAGACATCCGGGTGTTTATAACCACTCATTTTATTTTAATTTATATTAATTTATGTACATTAATTTATGTATATTAATTTAGATTATTTTAAAATTAATTTATAAGGAATTAATAATTGCAATGGAAAGGGGAAATTTAGAAAAAGTACTCAAGTAGAACAATATTACACACTTACCACATTGAAACGAAATTTATCTCAATAATACAAAAAATAAATAATAATAACTCACTTTCTTACAATAATTGTATTCAAAATTTAGAAAAGAGTTATTTTTAATTAAAGTAAATTTAAGAAAAGAAATAAGTAGCAATGAATTTGGAAAAAAACGATTGAAAAATAACTTGAATTCATGATAAAATTGGCATAAATAAAGATTGTCTAAAGTGATTATTTACACTATTCGAAAGTCACGTGTTGTTATAATATCACATTAAAAAGATCAAGGTTTAAAAAACACATGGAAATCCAACAAGAACCTCCGAAAACACGATCGAAAAGTCAATTCACGCATTATAATTTTTTCGAATTAAAAGTATTGGGATACTTAAAATTTTGAAATTCGTAGCGATAACAATCGATTGAGGAGATAAGAAAAGTGCGTTTATTTAGATTTTGCACATCAAAAAATTTAAAGCAAAATTCGCCAGATTTTCTTATTTCTCAAAAATATTATTATTATTATTATTATGTTCATGTGTTGCAGAGGGCCTCACAGCAAAAGCTGGAGGACCGCAGGTTGTGCACTCATATCATAGATCATATTTTTTCTGGATAGTGCGCCCCCCCCCCCCTCTCGCACCGCTGGGGTTGCGGGGGTGATATGTACGCCTCTGAAAATAGTCATTTTTGTGAAAA